>NC_134570.1:12902500-12917500 GCF_050947875.1 Dermacentor variabilis
TTAACTGACACCGACAAGAGACAAGGCTGCGGCACAGGTACTCTCTCTTTAGTCGACGTATGTTCAGTGCGCTTACATGCTCGCAATGCTCAGCAAGCTCGTCTGTGAAGCCTCAATGTCCGAGACTGCCGGTCACATTTTTCCAAGATTGGTGCGGTAAGTATTTGACAACAGTCATTTGTCGCGCCATAACTCCATGTGTCCACGGAGTGAGGATCAACGGCGAATATCTCAGCAACCTGCGGTTTGCAGACGACATTGTCTATTAACCAGCACTGGAGATGCTTTGCAACAAATGATAAGGGACCTTAAGAGAAAAAATGCAAGAGTGCAGTTGGAGATTAATATGCAGAAGGAAGACATAGGTAATATTCAGTAGCGTGAGAAGGGAACAAGAATTCATGATCACCAGTCAGCCTATAGAGTCTGTGAAGGAACACGGTTATCTAGGTCAATTACTCACGAGGGACTTTGACCTTGAGAAGAAAATTTACAGGAGAATAAATGTAGGTTGGAGTGCATACGGCAGGCCTTATCAAATTCTGTCTGGGAGCTTACCACTGTCGCCGAAAAGAAAAGTGCAGAATCATTGCATTCTGCCGGTGCTAACATATGGGCAGCAACTTGAAGGTTAACATAGAAGATCGAGAGCAAGTTAAGGACCGCGCAAGGAGCAATGGAATGAAAAATGTTAGTCGTAACGTTAAGAGACAGGAAGGAAGCGTTGTGCATCAGAAAGCAAACGGGGATAGCCGATATTCTAGTTGAGATTAAGAAAAATAAATGGAGCTGGGTAGGCCATGTAGTGCGTAGGGTAGATAACCGGCGGACCATTAGAATTAAAGAATGGGTGCCTGAGGAAGGGACGCCCAGTCGAGGACGGCAGGAAATTAGGTGGGGAGAAGAAATTGGGACATCTTTAGGCGCAAATTGGAATCAGCTAGGGCAAGACAGGGGTAATTGGAGGTCACTGGGAGAGATCTTCATCCTGCAGTGGACATATAGATAGATAATGATGAACTCCATGTATAATGCATGCATTTGTCTATTACTTGGATGATTTTTGACATAGTTCATAAGCCCTCTGAGTAGCATTCACTTAATAAGAGGACAGCAACCGTATTCATACAGGCAGCGAAAAAGAATTTCAGTGGGGATTTAGGGGTATATGCGAGAGAAAGGCGTCAGTAGTACGTCGTACCTCTTTGAGGTCCCGGATTCACGATTGAAAGCACGTTCACTGCACAGCAAAGTGTTGTGCAGGGGAGCTCACTCGGCACACGTCCTGCCTCTTCGAGGAGCGAATCGCCAGTGACGGTGGTCCACGGCAGACCACCGTCAGCTGACCCATACATACATACATACATACATACATACATACATACATACATACATACATACATACATATATACATACATACATACATACATACATACATACATACATACATACATACATACATACATACATACATACATACATACATACATACATACATACATACATACATACATACATACATACATACATACATACATACATACATACATACATACATACATACATCTCTACCACGTGGCCGGCTCCCACACTTCACACACACACGCGCGCGCGTATTTTTCTGCTTTGAGACTGTGTTACCTTTCCCTTGTGTCTTCGTTTGTTGTGTACGCGCATCGGTATCATAATGAATTGACACTCCTAAGTGCTAATTCATTTTCATTTAATTTCATTTATTTAATAAAGTTACCAAGAACAGCTCTACGACATAGTATTGGGGCACTTGTGTTACACAAGAAACATAAAACAGAAAACCTGAAAGAACAGTGTTACAAGATGGAAAAAATCCTTATGCAGTGTCGGTCGCATTTGCTACCGACATACATCGATCATGACTTTACAGCATTCCTACACATGCCACGATCATTTGTTTCCAAGGTGACGAAACACCTCCTCGACCAAGAAAAGAATCTGGCTTCAGTGGCAAAAAGTAAAAGCATTAACGGGCGAGCGGATGCAGTCAGGACAGCTTGACTTTTTTGATCGAGTGCAGGAAATTGTTGATTACGGTGCCAGCGAATGAATTTAGACAATTACGAAATACGATGGAATAGACGAGCGTACCGTCAACCGTGCCATTCGCAAAGACATTCGCTACGAGTTCTACACCAAGAAAAGAGGGCATCATGAAAAAGATTATGGTGCAGAATTGTGTCGTTAGGCACCAATAGAACAAGGTCGACAGTTTGATAACTGCGTGAACAAACCCCCACAGACAGAGCACACAAGGACAGGCCTGACCTTGTGTGCTCTCGCCGAGGTCGTTTCCTTGCGCAGTTGCAAAACTGTTTGCTAATATGCACCAACTCTCCCAACAACTTCTTCTAAGAACAAGGTTGAGCACCCCGAGCAGCAACTTTAGTCGTTTTACAGCCGATATAAAGTTTCCGCGCGGTCAAGTATTGCACAGACGAAAGGGGCATTTGAATTTGTTCTATGTCTCCGGAAATCCCGACTGTTATGAAAACTAAGTTTCCAAGTTTCTGTTGTCTGTCACGCAGAGTGGGAATTTTCAGCAGTGCGAATCATGCCATGCAACTGTATTTCTTCTCAGGAGGCATCAGAGTCAATGCTGCTGCATATCTTGAACTTCTGGAGGCAGTCATAAAGCCTAGGATTGAGCATGTAGCCCAGAGACAACCATACAGCATTCAGCAAGAGTTTACTTGCCTTCAGTGACGCATGAGCTGAATTTCCGCCACTACGTAACTGCTGACATTAGGCGCCCTAATCCTCCGTACATGAACAAGGTGCGTTGTTGAGAGGAAGTCCGACAAGAAACTTAGCAGCAACGGCGACTACAGACGCTTCTATATCGAGGACGTCGTTGAGGTCAATAGTAATCAGATAAGCTTAACAGTCCTGGGTTTTATGAACTATGTGCAATATTTGGATCAAATGCATTGTTTTTAAGGGGTAGCTGTTTTTCTTTCACTCAAATGTTCGCTCTTAAATGCCTTCCTAGCACATAACACGTGTGACCAGACCACTGTCGCATTTGATCTAACCGCTGCAGATTCAGTATGAGCTACCACACACTGTAAACTTTTGACACCAACTGCACTAATTACATATTCTTGAAGTTCTGAATTTAAATACTTAGTTTTTTGGTGAAGGGAATGCCGGCTAGCAGTCTTTTCGTTTGTATCTTGAAAGCGACAGCTACATACCAAACAAACTGTCACACAAAAACTACAGCGAGAAAACAAGAAGGTACGGGATCAGTAACATCCCGCTTTCACGATAGAGTTTCGACTCTAAAGATGAGTATTTTCACCGCTCGGCAAGTTTGGATTCTTCAAAATTATTCCTTAATATATATAGGCGGACGCAGAGAGAGAGAGAGAGAGAATGAAGAGGAAAGGCAGGGAGGTTAACCAGATATGAGTCTCCGGTTTGCTACACTACACTGGGGATGGGCGATAGCGGTTAGAAAGATGGCAGAGAGGAAAACGCTAAAAAAAGGGGGAAAAAAACGCGGACACGTGGAGACACACACACAAAAGGCGTTCCAGTTAAAGTCATTCACATAGGCAGGTAGATCGCAAAAAGCGCAATAGCGCTTGCACGGCCTTCTTCTGTGACGGTAGGTCCTTTCGATGTTGTAGAATTCTTTTTTCGGATAGCGGTTGGTCGTCCAGTTGGTCAAGTTCGTGGCGAAGGCATGCCCTCTGTGCACTGTACTGCGGGCAGGCGCACAGAATATGACCAATTGATCCTTCATGGCCGCAGTGGTCACAGGTTGGGCTGTCGGTCATCCCTATGCGGAATGCGTAGGCTTTGGTAAAGGCAACGCCCAACCAAAGTCGATATAAAAGCGTGGCGTCTCTACGGCGAAGCTGTGATGGCGCTTGAAGACTTAGTGTGGGATCAAGGGAGTACAGTCGCGTATTTCTTAAATGTGTTTCATTCCATTGCGACGCGGTGCACTGCCGAGCAAGTAGGCGGAGCTTCCGTGCTGCGTCAGTTCTAGAAAGAGGAATTGGGACGTGGCGCTCCTCAGTATGGGCTAAGCGGGCAGCGTGATGCGCCCGTTCATTGCCGATAATCCCGCAGTGACTTGGAAGCCACTGGAAGGTTATTTCATGGCCTGCATCACTTATATGTTGCAACGTCTCTGTGATATGGAATATTAGTTGTTCGTGCAGTCCGCCTCATAAAGATGACTACTAGTAGAGACTGCAGTGCCCCCTTCGAATCGCAGAATATTGTCCACTTGTGTGGTGGTTCATCACCAATGTGATGAAGGGCAGTAAAGAGCGCTGCGAACTCTGCTGCCGTCGATGTTGTCGCGTGGGTCGTCTTAAATTTGATTGTTGTAGCTTTCGCTGGTATGACGATTGTCGCCGCGGAGCTGCTTGGAAGGACAGATCCATCAGTGTAAATATGCGTACAGTCACGGTAGTTCTCGTACAAATATAGTAGCGTGAGCTGTCTAAGGGCTGGCGATGATAGATCAGCTTTTTTCGAGATACCAGGTATTGTGAGGTTGATTTTTGGCTGAGCGAGGCTCCATGGAGGAATCAAAGGTCTCGCAGCCGGAGTGAAACAAGCTGGCAATGATTCATCATATGCCGTTATCGTTTGGCTGAAAGATGTGTGTGGTCTGTCCGCCGTTAGGGAGGCCAAGTGGTGACGAGGAGTCCTGGCCAGATGCCTTATATGGGTCCTGAGTACTTCAATTTCAATGTGGTATCTGACAAGGCGGTCTCCGATTGCTATCGTAGCCACTGTTGAAGCACTCTGAGGGAGGCCTAGACAGATCCGGAGCACTTGACCCTGAAGACTTTGTATTGTGCGTAGATTTGTTTTATCTGTGTTGTTTATTGCTGGCAAACAGTATTGCAGAAATCCTAGAAAAAGCACCCTGTACAGTTGCAACATGGCACTTGGCGACATTCCCCAGGTCTTGCCAGCGAAAAGCTTGAACAGGTGACAGATGCCTGTTAACCGTTTTTTCACGTATGATACGTGTGGGCTCCATGACAAGTTCCTGTCGATTATGACACCTAGAAACTTGCACGATCGCACCCGCCGTATTATTTGGCCATTTATCATTACACTGTAGTTTGCCATGGGTTTGAGCGTAAATGGCACTAGTGCGCATTTCTCGGAGGAAATTTCCAAGCCTCGATTACGGAGGTAGATAAATGTTTGTGTGGCGGCTCTCTGAATTCTCGCTCGCAGCTGTAGGCGTGTTGCAGCAGACGTCCATATGCATATGTCATCCGCGTACATTGTTGATAGCCTGACTGTAGTTGGCACGTGCTCAAGGAGAGCAATCAGTGTTAGATTAAATAACACAGGGCTAAGTACACCGCCCTCGAGGATGCTACGGTAGCTATAATGTAGGCAAATGGGCCTTCCACGGTGCTTACAAGAGAGGATCGCATGGATAGATAGCTCCATATCCACTTAAACATCCGACTACCCACTCCTATCTCTGCGAGAACAGAGAGGATGGCTTCATGCGTAACGTTGTCATACGCCCCTATAACGTCGAGGAATAAAGAAGCGCAGATACGCTTACGGCATTTCTCATGTTGAATGTAGGTGACCAGGTCAACGACGTTATCGATCGATGATCGACCGTGTCGAAAGCCCGCCGTGGCATCTGGGTAGGCGTTGTGGTACTCCAAGTACCACTCCAGGCGTCCTAGGACCATCCTCTCCATTACTTTGCCCACGCAGCTCGCCAAAGCGATCGGGCGATATGATGAGAGTTCCAACGGTGACTTGCCAGGCTTCAGCAGCGGAACAAGACGACTTGTCTTCCAGGTAGCTGGTAGTGTGCCATCTCTCCAAGATTCATTGTACACCTCAAGGAGAACTCCTCTCGCGCGCTCCCCCAGGTGACACAGAGCTCGGTAGAAAATTCCGTCAGGTCCTGGCGCTGATGTGCGGCTACACAAAGCTAATGCTGCCTTAAGTTCGTGGATTGAGAATGGTAGATCCATCCGGTGATCACGTGGTGGCGGACAGCTACTCGAAAGCGATGGAATGTTGGTAGCTGTGAGTTGGCCGCATAATCTGGCGCAGAAATCCTCTGCCACGTCAATCTACGATCTCTTTTGAGAGAGGGCAAGCGCCTTGAATGGGAATCGCTGTACGGGGAGTGTCCGGAGACCGCGCACTGTTTTCCATAGTTGCGATAAAGGCTTGCGTGGATCTAGCGACTCACAGAAGGCAGTCCAGCGTTAAGATTCGAGCTTGTATAACCGGCGCTGTATCTTCTTTTGCGTGCGCCTGGCGGTCCGTAAATCGTCCATTGTTTTCGTACGTCGGTACCTTCGTTCAGCATGTCGTCGGATTGCTCGAAGTCGTTCTAGTTCCACATCAAATTCATTCAGTTTCGAAGAGCATGTGAGAGTACGCATAGTGTCTTGCACCGCGCTCTTGATTGCCTCCTCCAAGTCGAAAGATGGATTGGTGTCGCAGTGTTCTTCCATAAAAGACTGAAATTTAGGCCAGTCCACTCTTTGGATCGTATCCCGTATTTTGGAAGGGGACAATCCTCTGATCTTGATGTACATGGGGATATGGTCGCTTCCGTGCGTCTCTATGTCCGCAAACCACCCTGCACGTCTGACAAGGCTTCGTGAGACGAAAGCCAAGTCAAGACAGCTGCTGTACGTGCAGCCACGTAAGAAAGTAGGACTTACATCATTCAGCAGCCAAAGTTCCTTACTGGAGGCGAAAGATACCGGAGCTCTGCCTCTTGCGTTGATCATCGGATTTCCCCAGAGTTTATGATGGGCGTTGAAATCTCCACTGATGACCCAGGGGTTGGAAGTTGAGGAAAGGATGTCTTGTAGTCTTTTGTAATCAAATCGACTTGACGGAAATAGGTAGGCGCCCACAAAAGTAAAGGTCAAATTCTTTTTCCTTACATTTAGGCATATATATTTGATTATTGTCATTAGGTGGTACAGGCTGATGAGTGTAGGTGAGGTCACGGCGAATAAACACCAAAACCTTACTGTTTTCATAAACAGTTGACGACATAAATGATTCATATCCAGAAAGCCTGATTGTGTTCGATAAGTTCGGCTCGCAAATGACGATAATTGGAAACATATTGGCGTACACGAAGCGACGGAAATCCGAAAGGTGCGCTCTGAGTCCGCGCGCATTCCACTGAAAGATAGCTGCTTGTCGGACCTCTTCCCTAAACGACCGTGGCTGTGGAGCCATGATCTATTCAAGGGTTGCAAGCACCGGACTCAGAGCGTCCAGTACTTGAAGTGCACTTCTGGCAGACGGTGTGTGCATGTTGCTTAGCAACACGCGAATGGCATTCATTAAAGGCCTAATAAGTGCGATCACTTGCTCATCTGTTTTCTGCGACCCCTCGGATACAGCACCTTGCTGTACTGGGGGCGGCTTCTTCTGTGGCCTCTTCTGGCGGTCGTGTACGCGGAAGTGGCGGCCATTCCTTTGTGGAGAGAGATCTGGCAGTTTTCTCCCTTCCAACATCGGTGTTCGGAGTGCTGGAAACTTCCGCTGATGATGCTGCTTGACGAGTTGACTTTTCCTGAAAGCTTGATGTTTTCCGTCGTGAAGACCCTCGACGGTGACGCCGTCTTCTCCGTACTTTCACAGCGGCCTCTTTGTGGGTACAGTTGTCTCTGACCATTTGTTTAACAATGGTGATCTCTTTCTTGATCTGGGGACAGTCTTTGGAAGAGGCGCAGTGATCACCCTGACAGTTAGGACACTTGAACGTGGTTGCGCTGCAGTTGTCTTCTGAGTGGGGTTCGGCACATCGAGGGCACACGGCCGAATTTCTGCAGACACCCTTCACATGGCCAATCTTATGACAATTGAAGCATTGCATTGGTCTTGGAATAAATGGTCGAACCTGGTGGCGAAAGTGGCCGACCTTCACGTAGGGTGGAAGGCAGTCGCCTTTGAACGTTAGCCTCACACAACGTGTGTTGCCAAGGCGACAAACATGCACAATGATGTTGTGTTCACTTACTGGTTTTATGAGAACTGGGAGGTCTGAATTAGGAATTTCATTGTCAATGTCATTGATGACTCCTATGCACCATTCGTTGGTACGATGGATCGGACCTTGATGTTTCCCAGCTGTGTTACATGTTGTAGTATGGTCAGCACGCTCGGGTTCATCACATCGATGGCCAGGATGTTTCGCCTAGTGTTTATCCTGACATCCTTGATGTCGTTTGGCACAGTGTTTTCTAGATACACGGAGAGTGCTTGCCTGTTGAGGACGCGCAGGTTGTCGGTAGCGTTCTGTGGCACAAACAGGATGGAGTGAGGCCATCGTTGAGGCGCTGTTTTCACAGTGTTCGAGCTGGACGCCGAAGATGAGTTGATAATTCTTCGTTTGGCCTTGCTATACTGGACAAGTTGAAAGCTGTCTTCCGAGGACTCATCACCTGATGCGGAGTACAGCTCTGTGTCCTCGCTACCACTTGACGTATTTCCTCGCTTCCTCGAACCGATGTCCGCGGGTGAACGGGAACCGGGAGGATCCTCGGGGTGGTGTACATCCATCACCGCGATGGAGGGGGCAGAAGACCCCACAGGTGCAGTGAGAAGTCCATAAAAGCACAGAGACGGGCGAGATATGTTCCGCAAGAGAAGCACTTCGTCTTCTTCCCGCCGGACGCAGCATATTCAGAATAGCTATGGCGTTCGGTTCCTGAGCCCGAGTTCACGTGTGCTATTTCTGGCAACCTTGGCCGTATCCCGTTAATTGTTCCTTGTGTGTGATTCCTATCCGATTTCAATATTTGTAAACTTTGTTCCCTGTACAATTCTGCGAGAAAGGTGATGACGCGGAGAAAAGCTTCTAATAAAATCCTGGGGCTTCACAGATGCTTCACTGTACTTGTGCCCTTAATGCGGCAAAGCCAACTTTTCTTGTTATCGATATTGTCTTCGGTACACCCTGTCGCCTGCCAATTGACATGCATAACAGAACTATCAGGCAGCGCATGTAAAATTTCATTTTTTCGTCGAAAGACTCTCAAGAGATCATAGAATTCAGATTGAAATTGTGACTCACAAAAAAGTATTAGGCAGATATACTCAATTTTTCGTAGGTGTACATCTAGAAAGGCGTCAGGTGAGTGCGTACACCCAAAAGTCAGCAAATAGCTACAATAAGTATTAAGGCAATAGAGTTAAGGGAACCGTGTCGCAGAAAATCCGGCGACGTTGTCCGTGAGCAAGAATATCTGTAATATTTAGGTGTAAGTAAAGGCCACGCCTTGCTATATAAGAATGCGAAGAAAGAGGGTTAACGAGGGGCCCAATTTTTATTGATCATATCATCAGAAGCCAACAAAGACATCAAGGACAACATAGGGGGAAATTACTTGTACTTACTAATTGAATTAAGGAAATTATAAATTAATGGCAATGAAAGTGGATGAAAAAACTTTCCGCAGGTGGGGAACGATCCCACTTCTTTGCATTACGCGTGCGATGCACTAAACAATTGAGCTAAGGCGGCGCCATTTCGCGATCGAGTTTATTGGGTATTTATGTTTTTACTACTACAACTAACCTTGGGAGTGTTAGCCAGCGCCACCACTCACAAACCTTGGCGGCGGATGTGGAACATCCTTTCTGCCGCAGGCATCAAGAGTACGTGATCTTTCTGGGTGAAAACAACTGGTCAATAAACCGGCACACGCTACCTGAAGGCATCAATGTTTGTAAGTGGTGGCGCTGGCTAACACTCCCAAGGTTAGTTGTAGTAGTAAAAACATAAATACCCAAAAGAGTGATGGGGAAACGGCGCAGCGGTAGCTCAATTGGTTAGAGCATCGCACGCGTAATGCTAAGACGTGGGATCGTTCCCCACCTGCGGCAAGTTGTTTTTTCATTCACTTTCATTCTCATAAATTTACAATTTCTTTATTTCTTTTAGTATGTACAACTAATTTCCCCTATGTTGTCCTCAGTGCCTTTGTTGGCTTTTCATGGTACGCCTTGCTATATGACACGCGTTATATGCGGATTATATTGCCACACTATTCTGTCCCTAAAATTGCTCATACCTTGTGTTACATGCCTGACAATGTTATTCCTCGGAATTTTGAGAATGATAGCCCACAAACAAATGTCATGAAACAAAACACACAGAGCGCATGCTTTTATGTCAGATCTTCTCAGGCTTAAGTATTAAAAGTGCGAAACAAAAACAAGAACCTAAAAATTATGTTTCTTTTTTTTTTGGCGCGGCTGTTCACTACCTCCGGGATCGGCAGATACAAGAGGCCGAGTTTCTACCGGAAGCTCGCCTTTATGTATAGCGTTGGCGGCCAGCATTTCCCAGTAATCAGTATGGTTACATGAGTTGCAGTTTCCGGGAAGCGTGAGAAGCGGTCAGGGATCTTGAAATGCTATGGCGTTCCACCCTTAAAGGCAAAGCTTAAGCATTCTACATGTTTTTCAAGGCTGGTTATAATCTTGTTAATAAATAGCAGGTCTCCGAGTTTCACGAGATACGTTGTTGTTGTGGTTGTTGTTGTGGCCTGTGATGCGTGTGGCTCACGAGATACGTTTCTTGGGAATCGCCAGTGCTCACTACGTGCAGAGTTTGTGCGCGTGATTGCGCATAATCGCGCCTGCACTCGCCGAACGTGGGACGGACGATGGAGAAGGACAAACATGGCTGACACTGTAAATTATGTTTCTGCGAGCTCTTGGACGAGCGTTGATGTCCTGCGGATCGAGAATGCTGACTTGACAAGTGCAAACAAAACATTTAATCTTTAGAAAAAAGGCAGTGAACGATCCAACAAATAGGTTGCTGTCGAAAGGTTCAGGAAAAATATGCCCTTCTTTCTTACCCTCTATTACGCGTTTCTTTTTTTCTTTTTGGGGGTGGGGGTGGGATTGGTGTAGGTTGTCGCCAAGCATTCCTGTGCCCGCCGTTTCAATTGAATCTGCGTTGTTGGTCTCCCTCCTGTTCGTTTGTCCTGGACGCAGCAGTGGTTCAGCAGCTAGCGCGCTGTACCGCTGAGCGCAAATTTGTGGCATTATTCTTTTGAATTGGCGACTTCGTGCGTATGAATGAGGGACGTGGAATACCTTGTGCGCATACTGCAACTTTTACTCAAAGTACAAACCCTTAGCGGCTGATATATTATTCAGGACTGCCCTTCTACGACATATTTGTGTGTATTCGTGGGTTGTTGTTAACAATCACAGTAATAATTGCGTCACCGTAAATATTTCATTCAAATAAGAAAAGTTGGAGCGTCATAATTTCTTTGTCAAAGTGGCAATTATATTATTTTGCACAGCTATTGAACGTTAGCACAACACGTGCACGCTGGTAGGTGGGATTTTTCACCGAGCGTTGACGCAGAAATATTGTACCGTGCACGCTAGAACTTACGTTGTGTAGGGTCTAACCCGTGCTCTTGGGACAAAAGAACGACAACACTGTAGTGCAAACAATCACACGGACATTTATTGAACCTTTCACAGACTAATGCCTGCTAGCCGAGTGGCTATCCGCAGAACATGCCGATGGGCGTGCGACAAATCTAGGAAGCGCGACTCACTGCGACTGGTTATCGAGCGACTATGTTCGCCCAATGTTGGACGCCAACACCGTTTGCGTGTACGGTTATGCGAACGATGGCGCGTTTAGACGATCGTGTTCGTCTAGTCCGGTGTGCTGCTCCTAGGCCTCACGAGCCGGTCTCGCAGAAGCACCGATTGGCGCACGCGCGGAACGTCCGCGTCGCTTGCTGAACCCGAGCCAAAGAGGAAGAGCCCACTCCCGGTCGCGCTCAACTAACCCTACCGTTAGGTGGCGATAGCAGCGCAACACTCGCGCCATCTCTCGTAATATGCTGCAGCCACACCGACCATCGCCGCCTCTTTGCTACGGGGAGAAGCCAGATTACAGGAGACGCGAGAGCCTGCGGGAAAAACATCGGAAGACACGTGATAGTCGAGCATTCCCACAGTTGGCACGCATCAATGTTATTATTTTTTACTTAGAGAATACTGCAGGCCATCAGGAGGCCCAGCAGGAGTGTATATAGATACATTCAACTAATAATACCAGTACTAACTAACTAATAACTAATAACTAACTAATACCAGTATACATACAGTAAAGACGGATCCGTACAAAACACCAAGTGCTATAAGAATAAGAACAATAACAACAAATTCGCCAGGCTAAACCCGCCTGTTGCTACAATTCACCACCACCACAACAACAACAAATGAGTTAGAAAGTTTGATAACTAAAGGAGGATGCTTTTACACACCTGAAAGCTACACAATAAATACCAACACAGCAGAACACCATAACTCTTCAAGCACCCCTTTGCTAGGTTAGGCTTACAATCAGGCTAGAATAAAAATGCACCAAATACTGCAAAAGAAGCAGTCCAATAACATACATATGACAATTCAGCAAATGGGGACGCATATGCGTAAAGTAACGAGGTACCAAGAAAGCAGAAACGTACCAACACAAGGTACGAGCAAAGCAGAAATAAAGATACCAGTACGTCCTACATAACTGTTTGCTCGATTATCTCACTGCTGTGCAACCACGCCGATGGGACAACGTGTCACTCATTTACTGTGCGCGCGGGAAAAAAAAAAAAACGACAGCTGAACGCAATAGTTCTGGCGCTGAAGGGACTCAGCATGGCGATGCCTTGTTTCTCGGGTCAAGAAGGGCGATCATCTGGAGTTAAAGCTAGTTTCCTGTGCTTCAGCTGCAAAAGAAACTTCCATCTCTGAATCTTGCGGCAAAGCTGCAATGTTTAAACTGCACACTGCCTGATGGTAAATTACAAAACTTGGATTTTTACTGATATTTCAAGGAAGGTTATCAACATCCAAAGGCAGCAGTTGTCCGCAAATCTGGGCAGGTAACGATGTGGCTTTTTGTCGGCATTCGACGACAGAGAAATATTGGGTTCATCTTTCACGTCGAATTTGTCTACCGAAGGGCCATCACTAGCGTCACTGATTATTATCTGCGGATGATATATGTGCCCATTAAAGCTGACACTATGCTAAGTTTATGAAGAGTAGTCACATGACTGGCAAGAGACTTCCTTGCGGCTTTTATTGAAAAGGACGAGTGAATACGGCACCAGCGAGGCACAGCTAGTCTGCAGAGCATCACCAATGGCGCGACGGTCAAGGGTGTGGCACGGTGCCTGGCAGTGACGGATGCTTGCTATCTTGAAGACAATGCTGGTCTTTGAGGGGCGAGCGGCCTGAGGCTGGGGGCGACTCGTCGGCAGCGAGTGGAGAGGAGGGTTCGCCGATGCAGCAGAAGAAATCCAGCGGCAGCCCTAGTCACAGTGACGTCATCTAAACAAGAGTAGGGCCTAAGCTGTGGGAACGTTCACTTTGGGATACCAAGACCGGGAGAGGGGGCGGGGGAGCAGATTCGAGTTATCAGGAGGCCTCAAGGAGACGCGCCTCGTAAGACGGCGTCCTTGTTCGCATCCAAGGCCGTGCAATCGCCGGAGCGGTTCCTGTATCACGGAGCGGGCTCCTGCTTGTAAATGTTCTTGCTTTGAGTGCACCGAAATCACGAAGAACACGGCGGCGTAATATCACTGTGCTTTTTCACAGCGAGCTTCGAGGAAATATTAAAGGGAGAGGAAAGGCAAATATCAAGTCGAGGTAAAGTGATAGATTACTGCTAGAGAATCCCTAAGGTGTCAATATTATCGCCAACAAAGCCTTAATAACCGAGAAATGGAGGTAAATGCAGGACATAATTAGAGACTCTCCCAGGGCATTCAAATACTTGCCCGATGACGAAAGCGCTCCTCAATTAAATTCTGTGACTAGTGCTCAACCATTCGTTGCAAAAAACTTCCTTGCATTGTATTATCAGACGAAATGAAATGCTACTTGTACATCCAGTTCTATTTCATTTTCAGAAAAAATAACTCGTTGAAATTACCCTTGACAACGACACGTACGGTCCAAAGGTGTTGTTTTCGCTCGACTCTGCGAAATTAATCTGTGTCAGTAATTTCATTATCACGTAGTGCTGCTCTTATTTTACTGGCTCACGAAACTAACACAAACTGCAAGTAGCGGAGAACTCAACTTCCATCTGATGTCGCGTGTTGCCGAACAGTCTACGCCACTTGACTATAAGTCGACCAAAAAGCTGCTGCAGCGGCGCATCCACTCCTCTGTCTTGGCTCGGTACCGCCCTCTGTCGGGCGCCGTTGTACTCACCGACGGCAGCAAAAGGTGGTATGGCGTATGCAACGTCACCCTTCCCCGCCCCCCGGATCAGTGGCGGGAGATTTGAATTTTGAAAAAGGTATTCGTAGCCTGCAGATGCAATTGTCTCGTAATCTAAGCCTGTTCTTGGCCCGAAACAAGCTTTGCGACGTTTCTGGAATAGTATCTAAACAGTCCACATCGACTTAGTATTTGCCTTTAGTGTCTCTTTAAGGAAAGGAACATTGCACTCACCATTGCTTCTGCATTCTGGCTGTAATGAAATGCATCTGCTTGATTCAACACAGTCTCTATATGGCAGAAGAAATATTACAAGCGATGACGTCAGGCTTAGGACAAGCTTCCTGTAGAAACAATACTTAGAAGTGATTACCATATATATATATATTGTACTGTAAAATAGGGAGCAGTGGGGCTGTGGCTAGGAGAGAGACAACGACGACGAGAAGGAACAACCTTGTTTCGGTGCTCGATCAGCTACACTACCTCTCGCTGCTCCAACGTTCTAGTCGCGAACGCTTACTGCTCAAAGTGCTTCGCGACAATATATATATATATATATATATTTATATATATATATATATATATATATATATATATATATATATATATATATTTATATATATCATCAGCCTGTTTACGCCCATTGCAGGGCAAAGGCATCTCTCATACTTCTCCATCTACCCCGGTTATGTACTAATTGC
>NC_134570.1:15527500-15630000 GCF_050947875.1 Dermacentor variabilis
CCCTTGTGTATCTCGTAGGCGGAAAGGATGGCTGCGCCGTCGAACCAGTGCTGCAAGGAGAAGCCGCCGTCCAGCTCCCACATGCCAGGACCCAGCCGGAACAGCTTGCCGCTCACCCACTCGGGCATTGTGCCTGCGCAGCGAGGAAACAGGAAGATGGCGACCACTGCTGAATGTCATTGCGCTCATAGAAAAGCTTATCAAGTGCACGCGCTCATTAGGATTTTCAGCAGTGTGGAAGCTGTCTATAGAGTGTATCCGATAGCTTTGATCACGACAAGCCGACGTCGGCCCGAACTGCTTTAAAAGTGTTAGTGTGCTTTTTAAAAGAAGCGGGACTCATTGAGAGACTATATAGTACGTGCGAATTTATGCGTTCCTTTTTTTTAATCTTCTCTTGTTTGCTTATCGAACTTTTCGAGCTCCAGGTAAAGGAATCCCACAGTATCACAATATAATGTTGGAGTCTATGAATATTGAGGTTGTGAAAACAATTAAAATTCTTGGTGTAACCTTCTCCAACAGCTTACAATAGGACGACCACATAGACTCAGTCCTCAAGAAGCTCAGCAGCACAGTCGGTATGCTAAGTCGCTATAGACACACTTTCCCCACTTCTGTTAAAATACTGCTTTATAATGCTTTGTTTGCCTCGCATATCAATTGCGGTCATTTAGTATGGGATATTACCACACAAACTAATCTAATGTTGAATTCCAATGACGGAGTCGGAGCAGCCGACACACTCCGCGAGCGAGCACTCGACTCTGGCTTAGAGCAGCGCCTCCTAATCCGCGAGTGGAACACAACCTGCGCCGCCGGAGCAAGGCGGAAGCGGAACTTCTATCGCCGAGTTACCCAGGATACCTTGCGTGCTGTCATTTCCTGCCGCTGTTAGCCGCTGTTTGCTCCCAGCACCACCGCACCGGTCACTTGTCTCTTCAGCGCCGTTCACATGCTGTTTCTTTTTTTATGTGCGGAATAGATATCTCGCCAAGCGTGCAGCAGCTTTTGCTTCCTCGCCAGTCGTGACCGGTGGCGCCTCCCAGCAGACAAACGTGGCGAAGGAAATACGTCACTCAGAGTTCCGGTCCACTCCGCCAATTTTGGCGGAGCATCTCTTTCTGCTCCACGGAGTGACTCCCGCTCTAAATCCACTCCGACTCTCTCATTGGAAGACCTTACTCCCGCCCTCACTCTGTCATTGGAACAAACTTGCTCCGAAATGAGCAGAAAAGTTCCTCCGACTCCGCCATTGTAATTCAACATAAGCAATACACTTGTCATGCAGAAAAGGGCGCTACGTATTATTGCGAATGTATCTAATGTTGAATTCCAATGGCGGAGTCGGAGCAAGTTCTGAAGACCTGTCGCCCTCAACATTGCATTTGCATTGTAATGCTGGAATAAATATTTTGATTTGATTTGATCTTTTCGGCCTTTACCCCTTCCCCTGTGCAAACTAGCCAACCGGACATCTAATCTGGTTAACCTCTCTGCCTTTCAGCGACTGTTTGTAACGGCCTGCTGGCACTGAATAGGCTTGTGTCCAATTCGGTGGAAGGTGAAGAAAGAGAAAGGTGCCTGTTGGAAGTAGTGGACTGCCTTCAAAGAATGTTCGGCGTGAATGTATGCGCTTTAAGGATCCAACTAGACGAGTGTTTTCCTATATTAAGAAAACCAATCTTCAGCTCCTGCTGGCCGATAATGAGGGATGATTTTCTGTTACGTCATTCAGAACCTACAGTGAACAAGCTGCACTTGCAATGGGAAAGAACTTCAAGTCAGTAAATATCCAAGCGAACAAGGTAAAAGCCAAGGTCACGTTGCAGTGTAAAGATCTTGAATTTTTAAGACTGTGCAGAGCGGCTAATGCTGTGAATCTAGGTGTGCTGTCGTTGTTTTTTAGCGTGAGAACGCATAAACCAGAGAAGCCATTCCGGTGTTTTGTTAGCGAACGAGACTTGTGTCAACACCTTGAAAGGCGGTTTCCTTTAAAGCAACTAAAATCACTTGTAGTAAAAGATCCGTTTGTTGGAAAAATTAAGATGGCGTCACGCAGTTCATGGTAGGTTTTCAAGGGGGTGGGTATGTGGTCTCAGTAGATGTAGTATATTTATTTTATTCGGTGCCGCATGCAGAATTATTTAACGTTGCGAAAACATGTATCGCCGAGAACAGCGTTCGTGCTTTTGGGAGGGCTGCAGCGATTTCCGTATATAATTTTACAACCTTACTGGAATGTTATCGGTGTTCCACATTTGTGACGTACGAAGAGAAAGCTTATATTCAACGAAACGGGATCTGTATTGGATCATGCGTGGCACCATTGCTCTGCGACATGTTCTTAGCCTTTTCTGACAGAGCGTTGGCTCAGGTCCTTGACAATGCAAAGGTGCATAGGGTTTTTAGATATGTGCACGATACTTTAGCTGTGTTAAAACACAAACCGTGTATGACTACCGCTATCTTAGTGGATAAAATCCTAAAGGAATTTAGACAACATGCGAAGAGGTTGTCCTTCATGCACGAGTTGCCTACTGATAACCACACATAATTTCTAGATATGAGCCTCACGCTGTCAGAAAAAACATGTGCTGGGCCTACTATCCCCGATCATGTAACGAGTTGACGCCCTATGATGCGACCCACTCAAAAGTCATTAAGAGAGGTATTGCCTCTGTGATTTTGGAAGGTGGGCTGGTGATATCGTGCCCTCACAGGATGGCGGACAGCTTGGACAGTCAGGTCTACCAGCTTTACTCAGCTGGGTATCCTCGCTGCGTCGTGGGAGCCCTAGTTGAAACCCTCCTTCAAAAATTGAAAGGAAGAACGAAGGAATGGCACTGAATGGTAAAAAGGTCATTAGTTGTACCTTACGTACACAAGGTTGCGCACAACCTTAAGAAGGTAGCTAATAGGTACAAGTTACCTTTGGTCTTCTCGGCACCAAAGAAGCTGTCGCGCCTTTGGCTTCGGTTTTCAAAAGCGCCTGAGCCATCTATATGTGGTAAGAGGCATGCAAGGTCCCACGTCACCTGTGCGGTGGGTGTGGCTTATGAAATTCCGCTCAGCTGTGGGAAGGTTTACATCGGCCAAACGGGCCGACATGTTAAGACAGAGCGAGAGAACATAAACTTTCCATTAAGAATAACCTCTCGGCACATCTACCTGACCCGCCGTGGTTGCTCAGTGGCTATGGTGTTGGGCTGCTGAGCACGAGGTCGCGGGATCGAATACCGGCCACGGCGGCCGCATTTCGATGGGGGCGAAATGCGAAAACACCCGTGTACTTAGATTTAGGTGCACGTTAAAGAACCCCAGGTGGTCAAAATTTCCGGAGTCCTCCACTACGGCGTGCCTTAGAAAGTGGTTTTGGCACGTAAAACCCCATAATTAATTAACATCTACCTGTGCACTGCAAATCCTGTAAATGTAAGGCAACATTTAAAGGGATCACCATCATTGGCAGAAGCAACAAGGTGCTAGCACGTGAGACGTTGGAGGCATATAACATAAGAAGAAAAAATATATCTGTATTAGCGATACGTCAGTAGTGTTGCGCAGTGCTCAGTTTGAATTTTTTAGATGCTTTTTAAGCTAGCACATCATTGATCTTGACAGATTTATGGTGGTGTGAGGCGCGGAACTTTGCTGCTCATATATGGCGTGGCTATATATTGCGATGTTCGCAAGGAATAAAGTTAGTTGCGAGTGACGCCCTTCCGTATCGCCTGTCTTTCTTGGTGTGTGGCGCCATTTTCGTTGTAAAATGTTGTTTGCCAATATTGACGTATCTGTTTGATTTCAGTGTACATTACTTATCTTTGATACTTTCGGGACGCTGACTTAATACGCTTGACTCTCTTGGATTAAGGTGCTCTATTAATGTGTTCTGTTGGCATGTTTTTAGACAAATCTAGCTGTTCCTGTGTTGCATGTAGTCCCGTCTGCTTGTACCAGAGCTACGGCTCGCAGTATGTGTAAATAAATAAATAAATAAATAAATAAATAAATAAATAAATAAATAAATAAATATGCAAAAGCTATGCAATCGCTTCTTTCACGTTAAACCATCTGCGAGCGCGTTGTCGCCTTGCGACTAATAACAATAAAAGATGTACTTCTAAACAGTCCTCGCTGATCCAATGCAACGTTGGAATTTCAACCACACGAGACGTGTTTGAGGTAGTGATATAGCAGCAGCTGCAGACGATCGACACTGTTGCGTTTCGCCTGCGACACGTGGTTTTGCCGGCGCGACTGCGGCGGGGCGGCAGACATTTTGGCCCGATCGTCGTCGCCGCAACGCTCATCGGCAGGTGTTTCCAGGCGCGACTGCGGCGATGCGACCGCAAAGGATCACCCTCGCATTCCAGTCATTGTGCCAGAACCAGGCGATGCGAAAGCAGGGATCATCCTCTCATTACAGTCATTGTGCCCGACCGGCAGCGCTACAACAGGGTGCTACGAGATCGTGCTCGACATGGTGCTACGGCAGCGCTACAACAGGGTGCTACGAGATCGTGCTCGACATGGTGCTACGGCATCGCTACGACAGTGTGCGTCACCATTAGCCCATTGTACATTCACGTGCTCGTCTTTTGAGGGGTTCCTTCTTGCCCTCAACTGCGAGAGTATAAAAACAGCTGCCCCCGGACGCCAAAAAGGAGGGCTCCGATTTCTTCTGTTGAGTAAAGTGCTCTCCCGTCTCTCTACTTCGGTCAACCTGACCGCCAACTCTTTGCGATGTTAAAATAAACAAGTTGTTTCGTTGTTACCAGTCGACTCTTGCTTTGCCGGGACCTTCGGATGCTTCCAGTTGTACCTCAGGCCGCCAGGCCAACGCTACCCTTGGGGCTTGCGACCCAGGTACAACCACGGGCGTCAGCGCCGAGTTCCCAACAGATCGTACCAGCAGTCCGATCCAAACATCTGGTTGGCAGCGGTGAGATCGCCTCCGACTTCAAACAACTGTCTGCCAGCGGAGAGATCGCGACAACGGAGGCCAGCAGCGAAGAGATGCAGTTGACTGTATGCTGAGCAGCTCAACGACGATCCGGGAGCAGTGCAACGAGCCCTGTGTGACGACTGGTTGCCTGCAGCGGAACGACTGCGCGGAATTCCTGCCTGCGAGGTTTGGTGAGTGCGGGACTTTCTTCTTCTGAGCTTTGCCAGGCTTTTGTTAGTGTCAGAAACAGAGCTGGTAATTGTGGTTGTCGTTGCTGCCGGGTTAGTTTGCGGCAAGACAATAGTAAGCAGTAGAGAAAGCAGCATTCAGAGCAGCCATGGATTTGAAGTCGTTGCGCAAACCGAAATTGTTGGAGCTTGCAAGAGAGTTGGGTCTGGATGTCTCAGACAAACTAAGAAAACCTGAACTGCTAAAGGCTATTCTTGAGTTAGAGGCTGAGGATGACGAGCTGTCGGAATGCCTTGAGACCATTGAAGAGAGGGAGACTGCAAAAAGACAGGAGCGTGAACGTAAAGAACAAAAAGAAAAAGAAGAGCGTGAACGTAAAGAACAGAAAGAAAAAGAAGAGCGTGAACGTAAAGAACAGAAAGAAAAAGAAGAGCGTGAACGTAAAGAACAGAAAGAGCGAGAGCAACAAGAGCGTGACCGTCAACACGCTTTGGAAATGAAGCGTCTTGAGGTAGAGATGGAACGCGCTCGTAATGGAAGTCAGGCACACGGTGCAGGAGAACGCGTATTGTTCAAAATGACTGACCTGATGCGGCCGTTTAAGCTTGGAGAGGACATTGGTTTGTTCCTGGTTAACTTTGAGCGAACGTGCGAGAAGCAGGGGTTCTCTCGGGAAACGTGGCCACAGCGCTTGCTCACTTTGTTACCCGGCGAGGCGGCCGACGTAGTCGCTCGCTTGGATAGAGAGGAGGCAGAGGATTTCGACAAAGTAAAATCGAGTCTGCTAAAAAAGTACCGGCTGTCTGCGGAGGCGTTCCGTCGGAAGTTTCGGGAAAATGAGAAAGGCAAAAGTGAGTCATATACAGAGTTTGCGTATAGGCTTATGTCAAACATGCAGGAGTGGCTCAAAGAAGAGAAAGCGTTCGGTGACCACGATAAAGTTCTGCAGTGTTTCGGGCTAGAACAGTTTTATAGTCGGTTACCGGAGAACGTGCGATACTGGGTCTTGGATAGGCCAGACGTTTGTACGGTGGCTAAAGCCGCTGAGCTAGCCGAGGAGTTTGTGACGCGTCGGGCTCGCGGAGCTAAGGACGGTCAAAAGGGTGAATTTGGCTCGAAGTTTGAGAGGCCGAAGTTCACGCCCATGAGATTAAAGGGGGACACGCGTAGTGCGGATGCGAGTGAAAGCAGTCCGACCAGACGTAAAGAGACGGCGGCAGCCGAACGCAGAAAGCGGTTCGAGATGAGGCGAGCGCGCTTGTGTTATACGTGCCAGAAGCCGGGTCACTTTTCGGCGCAGTGTCCGGAAACAACACCAAAAGTTGTGTTTTTTTCAATAGGCAGCACTGACGAGAACATGAAGCTTCTCGAGCCTTACATGCGAGACCTCCTCGTGAACGGGAAAGAGTGCCGAGTGCTTCGCGATTCCGCAGCTACGATGGATGTAGTTCACCCGTCTTACGTAGAACCCCATATGTTCACGGGCGAGTGCGCATGGATCAAGCAAGCCGTGGAAGCTCATAGCGTGTGTCTGCCGGTAGCAAAGGTGCTTATTGAGGGACCTTTCGGAGCGCTTGAGACGGAGGCCGCAGTGTCATCTATGCTGCCACCCCAGTACCCGTACCTATTTTCAAACAGGTCCGATCACCTCCTGCGCGAGAAGGGGCTTTTGTTTGGTGAAGCTAGTGTTCAGGCCTTAACCAGATCGAAGGTTCGGGAGCTCGCTGCAAAGGCGGTAGTTGCGGGGCCGACGTTATCAAACAACGAAAAAGGGTCAGAGGCGCAGCAAGCTGATATTCAGAGCACGCCCGAACTGAATAAACTTGAGTCTGTAACGTTAAAGGCGCCAGATACTGGAGAGGAAATGCCCGACACGGGAAAGTTAGAAGAGCTATCTACTGATTTGCTCATCGCGCCTACGTCAGACGGACTTGATAGGTTGCTAAAAGTCAGCCGGTCGGCTTTGATAGCCGAGCAAAAAAAGGATGGCAGCCTGGAAAACGTGCGCTGCAATGTCAAAGAAGGTATCGCCAGGAAAACTGCGCGTTTTGTGGAAAGGGGTGGAGTCCTGTACCGGAAGTATCTAGACCGCAGAGGAGTGGAGTTCGATCAGCTGGTCGTGCCTCAATGCTATCGTCAGGATCTGTTGCGCTTGTCACACGGGGGTTCGTGGTCCGGACACCTAGGAGTTAAGAAAACTAAGGACCGTCTCTTGCAAGAGTACTATTGGCCAGGGTGTTTTCGGGACGCAGACCATTTCGTGAGGACATGTGACACTTGTCAGCGGGTGGGCAAACCAGGGGACAAATCGAGGGCGCCGTTGAAATTGGTACCTATCATTACGGAGCCTTTTAGACGGCTCGTTATTGATACTGTGGGACCTCTGCCGGTAACAGCCACGGGGTACAGACACATTTTGACTGTGATCTGCCCAGCGACAAAGTTCTCTGAAGCAGTGCCGCTTAAAGAACTCAGCTCAGTTGAGATAGTCAATGCACTACTGTCCATATTTGCGCGAGTTGGTTTTCCTGCAGAAATTCAATCAGATCAGGGCACAGTGTTTACTAGCGCTTTGACGACAACTTTTCTCGAAAGGTGTGGGGTAAAGCTGCTACACAGCTCAGTGTACCACCCACAGTCGAATTCCGTTGAGAAGCTCCACTCCGTCATGAAGCGCGTGTTGAGAGCGTTGTGTTTTGAACATCGAACTGACTGGGAGCTGTGTCTGCCTGGGGTGATGTTTGCTTTAAGGACCGCGCCGCATGCAGCTACGGGGTTTTCGCCAGCTGAACTGGTGTACGGTCGCTCGCTTCGGTCTCCGCTTCGCATGCTTCGAGAATCATGGGAAGGTAGGGGCGACGACCCAGTCGTGGTGGAGTACGTGCTTAAGCTCCTCGAACGCTTAAGAAGGGCACAGGAGTTGTCAGGTGAAGCAATGACAAAGGCCCAGCAGAGGGCCAAGGTTTATTATGATCGGACAGCCAGGGCCCGTCGTTTTGAGGTTGGCGATGAGGTCATGATATTGCGCACATCGCTAAACAACAAACTAGACGTGCAGTGGGAGGGCCCAGCACGAATTGTTCAGAAACTGTCGGACGTTAACTACGTGGTAAGTCTGCCAGGAAAGCGGAAAGCACAGCAAGTTTACCACTGTAATCTGCTCAAACCTTATAGACAAAGGGAAGCAGTGGTGTGCATGATGGTAAACGTTCCTGAAGAGCTTCCGGTCGAGCTTCCGGGACAAGGCTCAGTGACGAACAGGGAAGACACCGGTCAAGTCATTAGTGACCTTATCAGTAAAGCACCGCTGTCGCCCGAGCAGAAAACCGAACTACACCAGCTATTACAAGAGTTTCAAGGTCTGTTCTCTGAGAGGCCTGGTAGGACTTCTGTACTTACTCATGATATAGAACTTACCTCCACAGAGCCAGTACGATCCAAGGCGTATCGGGTGTCACCCCGCCAGAGCGATATTATGGAGGCTGAGGTAAAGAAAATGCTACAGCTCGGTGTTATTGAGGCAGGTGAAAGTGATTATACCTCCCCTTTGATTTTAGTTGAGGTACCGGGCAAGGAACCTCGTCCTTGCGTCGACTACCGCAGGCTTAATTCCATCACTAAGGATCAAATTTATCCGATCCCTAACATCGAGGAGCGCCTTGAGAAAGTTAGTAGCGCTCAGTTTATTTCCACCCTAGATCTTGTCAGGGGTTATTGGCAGGTTCCACTTACAGAAGAGGCTAGTAGGTATGCGGCGTTCATTTCACCAATGGGAACATTCCGTCCTAAAGTGTTGAGTTTTGGTTTGAAGAACGCGCCATACTGTTTTTCAAGCCTCATGGATAAAGTGTTGCGGGGACAGCAAGAATTCGCTTTACCGTATCTAGACGACGTAGCGATATTCTCCGCATCCTGGTCTGAGCATATGGCACACTTGCGGGCAGTGCTAACCCGCCTGCGCGAAGCGGGCTTGACAGTCAAGGCTCCTAAGTGCCAGTTAGCACAGGCCGAGGTTGTCTACCTCGGTCATGTGATTGGTCAGGGTCGTCGCCGCCCCTCTGAAATAAAAGTGGCCGCTGTGCGAGACTTTCCGCAACCGCGCACCAAGACCGATATTCGGTCGTTCTTGGGTGTCGCCGGCTACTATCAGAGGTACATCCCTAGGTACTCTGATATCGCGGCTCCCCTGACGGATGCTCTAAGAAAGACAGAGCCTCAAACAGTCGTCTGGGACGAGACAAAGGAAAGAGCTTTTAGCGCCCTAAAGAGTGCCCTAACAAGCCAGCCTGTGCTACGATCGCCAGACTATACAAAAGGGTTCGTTGTTCAGTGCGATGCTAGTGAGCGAGGCATGGGCGTTGTACTGTGCCAACGGGAAAATGGAGAAGTAGAACACCCCGTCCTGTATGCTAGTCGTAAGCTGACCAGTCGTGAGCAGGCGTATAGCGCCACCGAGAAAGAGTGTGCATGTCTCGTGTGGGCCGTTCAGAAATTGTCCTGCTATCTAGCCGGCTCGAGGTTTATCATTGAGACGGGTCACTGCCCTCTCCTATGGCTGCAGACCATCTCTCCCAAAAATGGCCGCCTCCTGCGCTGGAGCCTCGCTTTACAACAATATTCCTTTGAGGTGCGTTACAAAAAGGGGAGTCTCAACGGTAACGCCGATGGCTTAAGTCGAAGCCCCTAACGTAGGAATCAACCTCAAAATTGTTTGTTACCGATGTTTTTCTTCCTGAGGCAGGATTTTTTTTAACATATTGCTTTTGTTTAGTGTTTCAAAGTGATGATATGCTTTCTAGTGCAATTTTTCAATTTGTGGACGCGTTCTGAGTGATGCTAGACTACTGTAAGGAACTAGGCAGTGGTATAAAAAGGGGAAAGAGCCTGGCAGGGCTTAGTGAGGGTTGTGCCGTGCTTGCTGACTGAGCGGTTGAGTTTCAGCGTAGTTCTAACGCTTGCCGGGAACGAGAACAAAAATGTGAACTCTCCCGAAGTCACTTTGCAGTGTCCCGTGCGAACCTGAACGAGAGAACGAGGCCTTCTCTGTGCGCTGCGCTCAAGAAACGTCGAGGGACGCCCGACTTCGGTTATGAGCATCATCGAGCGACATCCCTCCGGACAGCGGATGCAGTCCCCTGTCCATCGGGATCTCCTTCCCCCGGCGGGGCGGTCTGTTGCGTTTCGCCTGCGACACGTGGTTTTGCCGGCGCGACTGCGGCGGGGCGGCAGACATTTTGGCCCGATCGTCGTCGCCGCAACGCTCATCGGCAGGTGTTTCCAGGCGCGACTGCGGCGATGCGACCGCAAAGGATCACCCTCGCATTCCAGTCATTGTGCCAGAACCAGGCGATGCGAAAGCAGGGATCATCCTCTCATTACAGTCATTGTGCCCGACCGGCAGCGCTACAACAGGGTGCTACGAGATCGTGCTCGACATGGTGCTACGGCAGCGCTACAACAGGGTGCTACGAGATCGTGCTCGACATGGTGCTACGGCATCGCTACGACAGTGTGCGTCACCATTAGCCCATTGTACATTCACGTGCTCGTCTTTTGAGTGGTTCCTTCTTGCCCTCAACTGCGAGAGTATAAAAACAGCTGCCCCCGGACGCCAAAAAGGAGGGCTCCGATTTCTTCTGTTGAGTAAAGTGCTCTCCCGTCTCTCTACTTCGGTCAACCTGACCGCCAACTCTTTGCGATGTTAAAATAAACAAGTTGTTTCGTTGTTACCAGTCGACTCTTGCTTTGCCGGGACCTTCGGATGCTTCCAGTTGTACCCCAGGCCGCCAGGCCAACGCTACCCTTGGGGCTTGCGACCCAGGTACAACCACGGGCGTCAGCGCCGAGTTCCCAACAGATCGTACCAGCGGTGCGATCCAAACAACACACTCACGGCCTCGTTGCCTACGATACGGCTTTGGGCTATCACAAGAGCGACAAAAGGGAACGAATGTCCGTGACACAGCACAATATCATGAGTTCACATTATGAAACGACCCGCATGCCCCTACAATAATTGAAAATAGTGTCTCAAGAGAAACCGACTCGAATCTCACCTTCACAGCGCGGGCTTACCCCAGGTGGAGTGGACAGGACTCGAACAAACACTGGGAATCGACCACCACGTGGTATAGACGGAAGTCGCTTACAGGAGAGCACCTCTCAAAAACGATAAGGCAAAAATCACGCACTAGACAGCTTTCCGAAAAGAAGGCCCTACATCAGGTGCCATAGACCTCGATGAATAGACCAAATTCATCACAGAAAAAAATACAGAAATACACAAAGGAAGTTCAACAGGCCATGGAAACACCGGCAGTGGATCCCCGCCTTCTCCACCTGTAGGAAGCTCGTAGAAGCCTTATTCGTTGATGAAAAAAAAAAACAGAACAGAGTCCTGAAAAGAACGCAATGCGGAGCTTGCCAAGCAAGCCGAAGAATACGCCGACCAATTAGAAAGGCAGAACTGGCACCAGGTGTGTGACATACTGGAACTCCAAGCAACTGCAAGGCATGGAACATCCTCAACTCGCTGTTAAACCCTACGGAATAAAAAACACCAAGTCAAGAAAGAACCTCACGAAGCTCCTCCGGAATTACGGAGGCTTAGAAGACAAAATCTTTGAAGCAGTAAATAAGAAGCTCACAGGAGGCACACAAGCTGCATCAATATCTGGAATGCACCTAGGTTACACAGGGAAAGCAAATAAAGAACTTGATCACCCATTCACACAGGAAGAAATGGAAGCGGCATTGGAAAAGCTCACCCGAAACACAAGCCTAAGTAAAAACCGCGTAAACAACAACACCCTCAACAAACAATAGAACATGGCAGAACACCTCCTAAAGGCCATCAACGAATGCTGGGTATCCCAGCAATCTGGAAACACGCTGAGGTCATCGTGATCCGGAAGCAAAACAAACCACTGGGAATAGGAAACACGCGACCCATACCCCTCACAACATGCGCAGGCAAGCTGTGCGAGCATATGGTTCTCAACAGACTAATTCCATACATGGAAGAAAACGGGTACATGCCCGGCAACATGCATGGATTCCATCCCCTTTTATCGACTCAAGACATCCTGCTACACTGAAGGAAAACGTCATAGATAATCTAGGCAAACACAGCAATAGTGCAATCCTGGCCATGGACGTGGAATGAGCATTTGACAACGTGTCTCACACGGCAATGCTGAAGAACCTCCAGGACACGCACTGTGACGAAGAAACATACCGCTACATACAATACTTTCTAATCAGCAAAACAGCAACAATGCGCCTGGGTAGCCTCAAATCCGACATGTTTAGAGATGGCGAACGAAGGAACTCTGCCGAGCTGTGTCATCTCGCTTCTGCTTTTTAACATAACCATGCTGAATATATCAAATATAATAAACGGTATATAAGGGATGAGACGCGTCCTCTATGCAAATGACGTCGCCATCTGGATGACAGGCGGATCCCCAGGAACTCAACCGCATGCACTGCAAGAAGCGGTGGAACACTCAGAATAAAATTCAAGGTGCACTTCGTTATCCCTACGTTATGACTTAAGTGACTCTATCTTAATTAACTGTGCCTTAGCTGACTTCGTGTGAACACAGAAGGTCGTGGGTCCGACTCCCACCAAAGGTCCAGGGTTCGAGTGCCTTAACTCTGTCTTCATGAACTGTGGCTTAATTAACTTCGTCTAAATTAACTCCAAAGGTATTGGGTTCGTCTCCTACCAAAGATCGAAGGTTCGTAGCCTTCTTGGACCATCGTTTTGGACCATAGGACCATTTAATGCTTCAGCATGCGAACCAGAAAAATCGGAGCTTCTCATACAAAAAGCAAGAACCAGGGGAAGACTGCCAAAAGGTGAAATCCAAGAACCAGAACTCTGTCTTAATGGAGTGCAAATCCCTAAAGTAGTGTCGCTCAGAATCCTCGGCCTACTGCACACAAAGACGGATCGGGAGCCGCCAACACAAACTGCAAGAAACCTTCACGCAAGTAGCCCATTTGGTACGATGGGTATAGCAAACAGAAGATAGGGCTTCAAAGAACAAGATGTAGTAAGAATCGTTTAAGCCCTCATCATCAGCAGAATCATCTACAGCACCCCTTACCTAGACTTAAAGAATGCAGAAATCGAAAAACTGAACACCCTCATCCGGAAGGCCTTCAAGATTGCCACTGACATCTCCGAACGCTCCTCCGCACGATACAACAATGCAGCGAAATATACCGGAACTCCGGCCCATGCGATAAGTGCCGTCGACAGCAAGGGTGCAGAGAGAACGGCAGCTAGCATCTTAATAAGAGAAGTAGATATGGCAGGACAAACAGCAGTAGCCTTGGACGTCTCAGCCCGTGGGGAGGGGGCAATAAGACTCACAGATCCAGAAAGGGAGAATCTCCATGCAAGTCTTAAAAACACTCACAGAAATGGCAAAGGAGCACCTACCACATACATGCATCGTTTAAACTCCGGGGCACGAGTCCCTGCTAAGGAATGAGACAACCGACGCCTTCGCGCGAGCTCACGTCCACCGGACTTCTTCACAGGACGTACCAAGGACAACGGATGAAGTCCCGAAAAAGCACAGCAATATTCTGCAACACTCCAGGCTAGACCGAAGAAGTTAGCGACACTTCACCCCAGCCTTACTAGCGAAGAAGCAGTAACCCTAAGGAAATTGCAAGCCAACAGCTAAGTCCACGGCATCATATTGCACCAAATCTCACCTACTCAGCATTCATACTTCTGCACGTACTCAGATGTCTTAAACACCCTATGCCACATGTTATGGAAATGTGTAGGAAAACACGGCACCGTATACACACCCAAACATTAACCGAAGAGCAGTGAGAGGCCAAGCTATCAGACCAGGACCCGAATAGACAGCGCAGCCTGATCGACCGGTCACGGGAGGTGACCAGGGCCTGCGGCTACCCGGGATAGGGAGGCCGCCCATCTAGGGTGCAGACTCCGCTAGTTAAGAATAAAAGCTCATTCTCTCGCTCTGGGCACCAAGAGGACTAAGGTGATGCGTGACGCTTGCCGAGGGAAGTGCGTTGATGAGAAGTGTAAGGGAGGTAGAGATCAGGAGCGAGCCGGATCTTTTGAGCCGCTCTTCTAAAAGAGCGAGTGAGCCGTGGCTCAGTAAAAGTTAGCGGCGGTTCTTTTGGAGAACCGGTTCTTTTGGAGAGCTGGTTCAGTGAGCCGTAATGAGCCGTGCCGTACCATTCCGTCAGAGCCGGGTGTTCTGCCAGGTGCGATTTGCGCGCCATCTATTAGCAGTGCGAGAAAGCTGGTTAAGTGAACGGGTCGGCACGGCTCACTGAACGAGAGAGAAGTGGCTCTCCAAAAGTGCCGCCTCTTTTGTAGAGCCGCTTCTCTCTCGTTCAGTGAGTCGTTCGAAGAGCCGGCTTTGTTGGAGAGCGGCTTCTTCCTCGTTCAGTGAGCCGTTCCGACCGTTCACTCACAGCCGGGTCTTCTGGCAAAGTGCGTATTTCTGGGCGAGTTGATTGAGAGTCCGTTCTTTTGGAGAGCCGCTTCTCTCTCGTTCAGTGAGTCGTTCGAAGAGCCGGCTTTGTTGGAGAGCGGCTTCTTCCTCGTTCAGTGAACCGTTCCGACCGTTCACTCACAGCCGGGTCTTCTGGCAAAGTGCGTATTTCTGGGCGAGTTGATTGAGAGTCCGTTCTTTTGGAGAGCCGGTTCTCTCTCGTTCAGTGAGCCGTTCGGACCCGTTCAGTCACAGCCGGGTCTTCTGGCAAAGTGCGTATTTCCGGGCGAGTTGGTTGAGAGCCCGTTCTTTTGGAGAGCCGGTTCTCTCTCGTTCAGTCAGCCGTTCCGACCCGTTCAGTCAGAGCCGGGTCTTCTGGCAAAGTGCGTATTTCTGGGCGAGTTGGTTGAGAGTCGGTTCTTTTGCACAGCCAGTTCTCTCTCGTTCAGTGAGCCGTTCCGACCCGTTCAGTCACAGCCGGGTGTTCTGGCAAAGTGCGTATTTCTGGGCGAGTTGGTTGAGAGTCCGTTCTTTTGGAGAGCCGGTTCTCTCTCGTTCAGTGAGCCGTTCCGACCCGTTCAGTCAGAGCCGGGCCTTCTGGCAAAGTGCGTATTTCTGGGCGAGTTGGTTGAGAGTCCGTTCTTTTGGAGAGCCGGTTCTCTTTCGTTCAGTGAGCCGTTCCGACCCGTTCAGTCACAGCCGGGTCTTCTGGCAAAGTGCGTATTTCTGGGCGAGTTGGTTGAGAGTCCGTTCTTTTGGAGAGCCGGTTCTCTCTCGTTCAGTCAGCCGCTCCGACCCGTTCAGTCAGAGCCGGGTCTTCTGGCAAAGTGCGTATTTCTGGGCGAGTTGGTTGAGAGTCCGTTCTTTTGGAGAGCCGGTTCTCTCTCGTTCAGTGAGCCGTTCCGACCCGTTCAGTCAGAGCCAGGTCTTCTGGCAAAGTGCGTATTTCTGGGCGAGTTGGTTGAGAGTCCGTTCTTTTGGAGAGCCGGTTCTCTCTCGTTCAGTGAGCCGTTCCGACCCGTTCAGTGAGCCGTTCCGACCCGTTCAGTCAGAGCCGGTTCTTCTGGCAAAGTGCGTATTTCTGGGCGAGTTGGTTGAGAGTCCGTTCTTTTGGAGAGCCGGTTCTCTCTAGTTCAGTGAGCCGTTCCGACCCGTTCAGTCAGAGCCGGGTCTTCTGGCAAAGTGCGTATTTCTGGGCGAGTTGGTTGAGAGTCCGTTCTTTTGGAGAGCCGGTTCTCTCTCGTTCAGTGAGCCGTTCCGACCCGTTCAGTCAGAGCCGGGTCTTCTGGCAAAGTGCGTATTTCTGGGCGAGTTGGTTGAGAGTCCGTTCTTTTGGAGAGCCGGTTCTCTCTCGTTCAGTGAGCCGTTCCGACCCGTTCAGTCACAGCCGGGTCTTCTGGCAAAGTGCGTATTTCTGGGCGAGTTGGTTGAGAGTCCGTTCTTTTGGAGAGCCGGTTCTCTCTCGTTCAGTCAGCCGTTCCGACCCGTTCAGTCAGAGCCGGGTCTTCTGGCAAAGTGCGTATGTCTGGGCGAGTTGGTTGAGAGTCGGTTCTTTTGGACAGCCAGTTCTCTCTCGTTCAGTGAGCCATTCCGACCCGTTCAGTCAGAGCCGGGTCTTCTGGCAAAGTGCGTATGTCTGGGCGAGTTGGTTGAGAGTCCGTTCTTTTGGAGAGCCGGTTCTCTCTCGTTCAGTCAGCCGTTCCGACCCGTTCAGTCAGAGCCGGGTCTTCTGGCAAAGTGCGTATTTCTGGGCGAGTTGGTTGAGAGTCCGTTCTTTTGGAGAGCCGGTTCTCTCTCGTTCAGTCAGCCGTTCCGACCCGTTCAGTCAGAGCCGGGTCTTCTGGCAAAGTGCGTATTTCTGGGCGAGTTGGTTGAGAGTCGGTTCTTTTGGACAGCCAGTTCTCTCTCGTTCAGTGAGCCATTCCGACCCGTTCAGTCAGAGCCGGGTCTTCTGGCAAAGTGCGTATGTCTGGGCGAGTTGGTTGAGAGTCGGTTCTTTTGGACAGCCAGTTCTCTCTCGTTCAGTGAGCCGTTCCGACCCGTTCAGTCAGAGCCGGGTCTTCTGGCAAAGTGCGTATGTCTGGGCGAGTTGGTTGAGAGTCCGTTCTTTTGGAGAGCCGGTTCTCTTTCGTTCAGTCAGCCGTTCCGACCCGTTCAGTCAGAGCCGGGTCTTCTGGCAAAGTGCGTATTTCTGGGCGAGTTGGTTGAGAGTCCGTTCTTTTGGAGAGCCGGTTCTCTCTCGTTCAGTCAGCCGTTCCGACCCGTTCAGTCAGAGCCGGGTCTTCTGGCAAAGTGCGTATGTCTGGGCGAGTTGGTTGAGAGTCGGTTCTTTTGGACAGCCAGTTCTCTCTCGTTCAGTGAGCCATTCCGACCCGTTCAGTCAGAGCCGGGTCTTCTGGCAAAGTGCGTATGTCTGGGCGAGTTGGTTGAGAGTCCGTTCTTTTGGAGAGCCGGTTCTCTCTCGTTCAGTCAGCCGTTCCGACCCGTTCAGTCAGAGCCGGGTCTTCTGGCAAAGTGCGTATTTCTGGGCGAGTTGGTTGAGAGTCCGTTCTTTTGGAGAGCCGGTTCTCTCTCGTTCAGTCAGCCGTTCCGACCCGTTCAGTCAGAGCCGGGTCTTCTGGCAAAGTGCGTATTTCTGGGCGAGTTGGTTGAGAGTCGGTTCTTTTGGACAGCCAGTTCTCTCTCGTTCAGTGAGCCGTTCCGACCCGTTCAGTCAGAGCCGGGTCTTCTGGCAAAGTGCGTATGTCTTGGCGAGTTGGTTGAGAGTCCGTTCTTTTGGAGAGCCGGTTCTCTCTCGTTCAGTCAGCCGTTCCGACCCGTTCAGTCAGAGCCGGGTCTTCTGGCAAAGTGCGTATTTCCGGGCGAGTTGGTTGAGAGTCGGTTCTTTTGGACAGCCAGTTCTCTCTCGTTCAGTGAGCCGTTCCGACCCGTTCAGTCACAGCCGGGTCTTCTGGCAAAGTGCGCATTGCTGGGCGAGTTGGTTGAGATACATTTCGAGCAAAAGAGCGCTCGCAGAGCGCTGTATGTGTTGTCCTCGCTTTGTGTTGTCCTGTGGTGTTGTGTCTTCCTTGTTGTCGTCCGTTGTCTGCGAGCGCTGTTTCGCTCAGAACCTGTCTTCTGGCACATCATTGGGAAAGGATGACGCCGTTCGTTGATAGCTGTTGTTCGAGCGATGTCTCACGACTCCCACCGATCGTGCATCGTGAGGTGGTGCAACATTTCGAAGGTATTAGTAAAAATACCTATAACGCGGTCATTCTGCTAATGCACATATCGTTTTCTTAAAGCCAAATAACTAGACTCTATAGCAGAGGTTACAGTGTAACCTGTATTATGAAGTCTAGTTATTCGGTTTCCATGAAAAAAAAACGATGTATGCATTAGTAAAATAGCCGTGTAGTAAATTTAGGCATGGTCTTTTCCTTTCCTTAAGAGGGGAACAGTGCCTCTCCAGGCAGTTTTTGAAGATGGGGACGATTGACGAATGCACGTGATGAAGAGAGGAAATATATTAACATAAATGTACAAAGGCAAACTGAGTTACAGAAGCAGAGTCACGCAGACGGCCGAACTAACTGTAACTAAAAAAAAAAGGTAATTCTCCCACAGAGAACACACACTACAAGACCTTACTTATCGACCCACGTGTTAAAGCCTAGGTACTTGCAGAATTACAAGCCACTGCACGGAGCCTCTAGCTAAACTAGACAATACTGACTTGTGACTTTAATTTGCTTGCGTTTTTGTAAGTTTTATCAACACAGAAGTTAGGGCGGCCGTATTTCGAGGCCCTTCCTAAGCTTCGATAACCAATGAAGGTAGCCACAACCCCTGAAGTAAAGGAGTGGCTCAAAAGACCCGGCTCGCTCCTGAGCGACCCAATCCCCGTTACAGATTTAAGTGAGCCGTTCAAATGAGCCGGCTCATTTCAGTGAGCGGAGCCGTTGTGAGCCGCTCACTGAAGTGAGCCGTTTTGCCCATCTCTAAAGGGGGGCACGGAGAAGCTCGACACATATGTAGATGCATTGCGATGCCCCGTTTCAGAAAGCCAAGATTCTGTTTCGAAATGAGAACTAAATAAACCGGGAACTGGACGAAGCATACCGTACGCATAAGGATTTCGCCTCGTATCTTAGGTTCATCGTATGTACCTCGTATGTCTGAGGTTCATCTTGTATTAGCGACACATGAGTGTTAGTCCTACATGCAGAAAGAAGATTTTTTGATAGCCGGCTGTGATTGGGGTGTTGTGCGATTGAAGTTGTTCGGTAGGTTGCGCATTGGCTTGCGTATATATATTGTATGTAATACAAAGTAGAATAAACAGTCGAAAGTTGGTGCTCCCCTTTTTTCTCTTCCGTCCTTCCTTGTTCGAGCTAAGCGATCATAAATATGTATGTTCTACAGAGCGATCTACCACCCTGCATAACAAAGAAATACTATTCATCAGTGGCATGATTTGCTGACGCGACTTGCATACGTACATGCATCACGTGCATGCTAGATATCTATCAATTACTAAATCACTAAATCAATCAGTCAATTAACCAATCATTCATTCCAGTTGTTTTACAAAAGCTGGAATAAGTGTGTCTATACCTCGTCAGCGTAATAAAAAGCTCAATTGTGAGTCAGCGCCCGTGCTGTCATTTCGCGCTGTTTAACTTCCAATGATGCTAACATACCAACTTTCCATATTTCCTTATTTATCTTTTTTTAATTTTACTGAGGAAACAGTGTTCATAAATTCTTTGGACAATGTTCACAAAGGTATTGTAAGCGTGATCTGCATCTATGCACTTTAGTTACTTTCTATACATTCTCGAGTCAATACTCGCGAAGTTGGTGAATTATTCTTGAATGACTATTATCCGGTTAAACAGAACAGCAAAGATGGCGCAACTCGGTCCATACAATAGCCTACAACACGCATTTTGTAATTTCCACGTGGTGTGCTCCGGCATATATTTAAACCTTGGCGACATCTTGTATGTACCGACGACGACGTCATAGCTAATGACCGTATCTAGAATCTTGCTTAAAGGTGAATGAAAAAAAAATTAATGACGCAGTAATGTCCCAGAAAATAACGTCAAGTTACAAGAAAGCAAATAACATGAAAAGGAATTAATACAAAGAAAAACGAATTTATCAAATGCACAGTTTATCAAATCTACGCACGCACTCCGCAATCAGGCTAGCTGAAAAAATCATGGTTCTTGGGTATCACATAGAAGGAAACAATACTAACTATAGAACAACAGCATATCTTGAATAAAACAGATGAAATCATTAGGTAACTAAGGAGGTAACCAACAGACAAAGAGGCTTAGGGGAAGACAGCTCTTTGAGGCTAATACACTCCTTTGCTCTCTTTCAGTTCATTAAATGGCTGGATTATTCAAATGGAAGCAGGCAGAACTTAACAAACTGAATGTGATGCTCAGGAAGCTTGTTAAAGTAGCCCTAAGGATACCCAGTAACGCTGCAACCGACTAACTCAATAGTCTAGGGGTGCACAACACAATGGAAGAAATCGCGGAGGCCCAACAGCTAGCGCAGCACGAAAGATTGACAAAAACACGACCTGGCAGGAACATATATATACTACAGACAACTGAATAGATCAAGCAGCCCAATAGACGCTGAAGTAGAATTAAGGACTGAAGTTAGGAACCAAATCAGAACCAACCCTCGCCCCAGAAATATGCATCCAGAATATAACATCAAAAGAAAAAAGGCAACAAGAGCTAAAGCACTCTTTCAGGAAATATAGCAGCAGAACCAAGTGGCACCTATAGTTGATGCTGCCTGGGTGTAAGGCAAAGAACATGATACGGCCATTGCATAAAATTCACAAGAGAAGGTGCAAGACGCTGTCACTATGTTTATCAAGGACCCTATGGTGGCGGAAGAAGCGGCAATTGCTCAAGCCGTCAGGAGTAATAAGTGGGCCTGCATTTACAGTGATGCAAATTAAAAGCCATTATAAAGGGTTTTGATAAAGGCTGCGTATAGCTGGAGTTGCAGCTAAACTTTTTCAAAACATTGGGATTATGAGAACCGAAATCCGATGGTTTCCTGCGCATATGGGGAAAGTGGACGGGACTCCGGTAAACCTCAATGATGTTGCTCACGACTTGACACGAGGACTTGCTAACCGTGACAGTCACAACAGAGCCGTTCAGCATCGAGCCAGGAAATATAGAGATCATTTAATAACTTAAAATAACATTACCAAACATTACTATCAAGGACGCAGGCAATTCCCATTCCCACATTCAAAACTGAACAGGGCTCAAGCAGTTTCGCTGTGCTTATTGCAAAAAGGTACATATTCCACGCCGTATCACATTAATAAAATATACCCAGAGAGGGAGATTAAGATGGACTGCAACGATTGTAATGGCATCATGGGTATCAGACTTATGCTGGCGGGGTGTCCCGCGACTCTCCCCAACCTCGTTGAAGAATGGACGCAGTGGAAAGAAAGGATTCGAAGCCCATTGTCGAAGCCCATTGTTTGAAGGATTGGGAGGTCAATCCCACTGTTTGTAACCAGTTGTCAAGATTAGAGTCGGGCACGAATTAGATGGTAGCTGGCCCATGCCGTCATCCAACTTATTCACGCTGGTGACGTTGTTGAAGGGAAGGACTGCTTCTCATCGAGAACGAGGAATATGGGTTTATTTACAATATCTACATAAGGACGGTGCAGTTCATGAGTCTAGCATTACTGCTAGAGAAAGTACACCGATCAGCCGCACAACAGCGGTTTATAAACACTCGGTCCTCCCTCGATCCCTACGTGAGGGAAACGTTCGACCAGTAGACGAGTCGCCTCTCTGCGGGAGGGCTTACACACACACACTTCCGCACAGGTTCACGGTCCCCACCGACATCAAACGGTTTTCGCAGAACTCGGGGCTTACGTCAGGAAAGGCGCATATTATTCCCCGAGCTGACACTCGCCGCGCGGCCGCCGGTTCTCCTTTGTCTTGCGTCTTGAAAGGCGCGTGGGAAGGGGCCTCCAACTACGTTCCCTCGGGCACTCCCTTGCTCACAGCAGATCGGGTCGGCGGTGGTGGGTTCCGTCACAAAGCCTGGTTCGTCGAACTCATCTCGGCAATCCCGCGACGCAGAGTGGCGGACGTGGCACATTTTCCTGCTGACACAGTAGACTTAGTGACGCCGTTTGGCTAGAGGGTGACGGTTGCTTTCCAAGAAAAGTTGACGCCGCTGTCGCAACTGGCTGGCAAAACTTGCACCTCAGCCGGCCGTTCTTAACAGCGCCTCCATGGCCCGGAAAATTTCGACTGTCCAGCGCTGACAACCGCTGGGCAGGAAGAGAACGGCTGGCGGCCAGGGGGGGGTGATGCCTTGGCCCGCAGCGACCATTTGTGTAATGATGTCAGCGCCACAAAACATCCAACAAGGACCGGCAACTGCAAAACGAACCCCACAACAAGGCTCTGCACCGAGATGACGTACCTTGGATCCCACTTTAGACCCGCTAGGCTTCAAAGAAAACATAAGTGCAGAAACAAAAAATGCTGCATTTCACTATGCCAATTTTTGAAGCAATTTCGTGCTAACAAATTAAGCAATCATGGAGGGAATCCTGGTAAATGAGAGGGGATCTTCTTCGCTTAACAAAATTAACAATAATAACCCTAAAATTTAGGCGGGACTCTTAAACGCACAATTCAAATTAGCCTGCTCAAACCATCCGCATTGCTATGCAACTTTCCCTTCTTATATCTAACGGAGAAGTTGTACTCTTGGAGACTGAGGCTCCATCGGAGCAAGCGGCCATTTTTGTGTGACATTTGATTGAGCCACGTCAGAGGACAGTGGTCGGTCTCGAAGATGAACTTCGCTCCGTACAAGTAACACGGCAACTTCTGGGTGGCCCAAACTAAACAAGCGCATTCCTTCTCTGAAGCGCTGTATGCTTCCTCTCTTACAGTTAGTTTACGGCTGGCATAGAGGATAGGATGCTCCTCGTTATCGTCGCTGAACTAAGTACCACGCCCATACCTCTGTCGCTTGCGTCACATTGAACTATGAATTCCTTTTTGTAATCTGGCGCGCGAAGCACAGGACGAGAAACCAATAGCGTTTTAAAACTTTGCAAAGCGTTCTCTTTGTGCTTATCCCAGTGTACGCTACTCGGTGCTCCCTTTCGGAGGGCGTCCGTTAATGGACTTGTCATTTGCGAGTAATTCGGAATGTACCGTTGATAGTACCTCACAAGTCCCAAAAATGAATGAAGGTCTGTTTTCGTGCGCGGCTGATAAAATTCTCCAATCGTACCTATTTTCAGCTCGCCCGGCCGTCTCGCGCCCGGGCCGACAACATGGCCCAGATAAGTAACCAGCGAACAACCAAATCTACACTTTTCCGCTTTCATCGTAAAGCCGGCTTCCCTCAACCGTGAGAACACCTGTTTGAGGTGCGATACGTGTTGTTCCCAGCTGTCCGAAAAAATTGCTACATCATCAAGATATGGCAAGGCGAACTCCTGCAAGTCTTTTAGGACAATATCCATTAATTTAGATAAGCTAAACGGCGCGTTCTTCAGCCCGAAGCTGTGTGCGAGAGGGTGAAAAGTGCCTACAGGTGAGATGAATGCGGCATAGCGGCTGGCACTTTCTGAAAGGGGAACTTGCCAGTACCCCCGCACGAGATCTATAGTTGAAAAGTATTTAGCAGCGCTAACTTTTTCAATTCGTTCCTCGATGTTGGGTATCGGGTACACCTGATCCCTAGTGATGGCATTTAACTTCCTGTTCCCTAGTGATGGCATTTAACTTCCGCCATTGGAATCTGAACCTGGCAACGTTTAACGTTAGAACGCTATCTAGTGAGGCGAGTCTAGCAGTGTTATTGGAGGAATTAGAGGGTAGTAAATGGGATATAATAGGGCTCAGTGAGGTTAGGAGGACAAAAGAAGCATATACAGTGCTAAAAAGCGGGCATGTACTGTGTTACCGGGGCTTAGCAGAGAGACGAGAACTAGGAGTCGGATTCCTGATTAATAAGGAAATAGCTGGTAACATACATGAATTCTATAGCATTAACGAGAGGGTGGCAGGTCTTGTTGTGAAACTTAATAAGAGGTACAAATTGAAGGTGGTACAAGTCTATGCCCCTACATGCAGTCATGATGACCAGGAAGTCGAAAGCTTTTATGAAGACGTGGAATCGGCGATGGGTAAAGTCAAAACAAAATACACTATACTGATGGGCGACTTCAATGCCAGGGTAGGCAAGAAGCAGGCTGGAGACAAGTCAGTGGGGGAATATGGCATAGGCTCTAGGAATAGCAGAGGAGAATTATTAGTAGAGTTTGCAGAACAGAATAATATGCGGATAATGAACACCCTTTTCCGCAAGCGGGTTAGTCGAAAGTGGACGTGGAGGAGCCCGAATGGTGAGACTAGAAATGAAATCGACTTCATACTCTGCGCGAACCCTGGCATCATACAAGATGTAGACGTGCTCGGCAAGGTACGCTGCAGTGACCATAGGATGGTAAGAACTCGAATTAGCCTAGACTTGAGGAGGGAACGGAAGAAACTGGTACACAAGAAGCCAATCAATGAGTTAGCGGTAAGAGGGAAACTAGAGGAATTCCGGATCAAGCTGCAGAACAGGTATTCGGCTTTAACTCAGGAAGAGGACCTTAGTGTTGAAGCAATGAACGACTATCTCATGGGCATCATTAAGGAGTGCGCAATAGAAGTCGGTGGTAACGCCGTTAGACAGGAAACCAGTAAGCTATCGCAGGAGACGAACGATCTGATCAAGAAACGCCAATGTATGAAAGTCTCTAACCCTACAGCTAGAATAGAACTGGCAGAACTTTCTAAGTTAATCAACAAGCGTAAGACAGCGGACATCAGGAACTATAATATGGATAGAATTTAACAGGCTCTCAGGAACGGAGGAAGCCTAAAAACAGTGAAGAAGAAACTAGGAATAGGCAAGAATCAGATGTGTGCGTTAAGAGACAAAGCCGGCAATATCGTTACTAATATGGATGAGATAGTTCAAGTGGCTGAGGAGTCCTATAGAGATTTATACAGTACCAGTGGCACCCACGACGATAGTGGAAGAGAGAATAGCCTAGAAGAATTCGAAATCCCACAGATAACGCCAGAAGAAGTAAAGAAAGCCTTAGGAGCTATGCAAAGGGGGAAGGCAGCTGGGGAGGATCAGGTAACAGCAGATTTGTTGAAGGATGGTGGTCAGATTGTTCTAGAGAAACTGGCCACCCTGTATACGCAATGCCTCATAACCTCGAGCGTACCGGAATCTTGGAAGAACGCTAACATAATCCTAATCCATAAGAAAGGGGACGCCAAAGACTTGAAAAATTATAGACCGATCAGCTTACTGTCCGTTGCCTACAAAGTATTTACTAAGGTAATCGCAAATAGAATCAGGAACACCTTGGACTTCTGTCAACCAAAGGACCAGGCAGGATTCCGTAAAGGCTACTCAACAATAGACCATATTCACACTATCAATCAAGTGATAGAGAAATGTGCAGAATATAACCAACCCTTATATATAGCTTTCATTGATTACGAGAAAGCGTTTGATTCAGTCGAAACCTCAGCAGTCATGGAGGCATTACGGAATCAGGGTGTAGATGAGCCATATGTAAAGATACTGGAAGACATCTATAGCGGCTCCACAGCCACCGTAGTCCTCCACAAAGAAAGCAACAAAATTCCTATAAAGAAAGGCGTCAGACAGGGAGATACGATATCTCCAATGCTATTCACAGCATGTTTACAGGAGGTATTCAGAGGCCTGGAGTGGGAAGAATTGGGGATAAAAGTTGATGGAGAATACCTTAGCAACTTGCGATTCGCTGATGATATTGCCTTGCTTAGTAACTCAGGAGACCAATTGCAATGCATGCTCACTGACCTGGAGAGGCAAAGCAGAAGGGTGGGTCTGAAAATTAATCTGCAGAAAACTAAAGTAATGTTTAACAGGCTCGGAAGAGAACAGCAGTTTACGATAGGTAGCGAAGCACTGGAAGGGGTAAGGGACTACATCTACTTAGGGCAGGTAGTGACCACGGATCCGGATCATGAGACTGAAATAACCAGAAGAATAAGAATGGGTTGGGGTGCGTTTGGCAGGCATTCTCAAATCATGAATAGCAGGTTGCCACTATCCCTTAAAAGGAAAGTGTATAACAGCTGTGTGTTACCAGTACTCACATATGGGGCAGAAACCTGGAGGCTTGCGAAAAGGGTTCTGCTGAAATTGAGGACGACGCAACGAGCTATGGAAAGAAGAATGATGGGTGCGACGTTAAGGGATAAGAAAAGAGCAGATTGGGTGAGGCAACAAACGCGGGTAAACGACATCTTAGTTGAAATCAAGAAAAAGAAATGGGCATGGGCAGGACATGTAATGAGGAGGGAAGATAACCGATGGTCACTAAGGGTTACGGACTGGATTCCAAGGGAAGGGATGCGTAGCAGGGGGCGGCAGAAAGTTAGGTGGGCGGATGACATTAAGACGTTTGCAGGGACAATATGGCCACAATTAGTACATGACCGGGGTAGTTGGAGAAGTATGAGAGAGGCCTTTGCCCTGCAGTGGGCGTAACTAGGCTGATGATGATGATGAGTCAAAACACGGACGAGTGTCCTTGTTAGGGGTTTCTACCAGTATTAGCGGTGACGTGTAGTCACTCTAAGCGGGCTCAATAACTCCCAACTCTAGCATGCGCTGTATCTCTGCCTCCATAATCTCTCTCTGTCTTGGAGACACCCTGTAAAACTTTGATCTTACGGGTTCGGTTGATGTCAGCTCTATTTCATGCGTTATTAGTTCGGTTCTACCCGGCCGATCGCTGAACCTGTCGAGGTATTCCCCTAACACCACTTTTAGCTCATCTAGCTGCTCGGGTCTTAGAGCGTGCGAGCTTACCGAATGTTTCACTACTTCTTCTAGGCCGATTTCAGAGTTGGACGTCGCTTATACTCCTTAAACTTGGTACTCGTGTCATCTTGCTCTTTGATAGTATAGTTAACGACTCCGCTCCGCTCTACATACGGCTTCATCAAATTGCAGTGATATATCCTCACCTCCTTCCTGCGGCCGGGCATTTTCAGAGCATAGTTAGTATCTGAAAGTTTGTGCAATACTTTAACGGACCCGTCGCAGTGAACTTCAAGCTTGTTCTTTTTTGAAGGTTTGAGGATCATTACCTGGTCTCCGGCGTTAAACGTACGAAGCCTCGCATTCTTGTCGTAAAAGAATTTGGCGTTCTTTTGAGCTACTCACATGTTCTTTTCGACTATTTCTTAGGTGGCGCTTAGCCGTTCCAGCAGATTTAGCACGTATTCAACCACTGTTGCACTCTCCTCTTTCCTCCCACATCTCTCTTAACATTCTTAGTGGAGAACGGAGTGCCCTCCCATACACTAGTTCTGCTGGCGAGAACCCTGTAGCCTCATGTGGAACCGTTCGCAAAGCAAACAATGTTGCCGGCAGACAGTTCTCCCAGTCCTCCTTGTGCTCGTAACAGAGTGCACGCAAAACTCGCTTAAGCACTGAATGCCACCTCTCTACACTGTTTGACTGAAGGTGATAGACGGAACTGTGTGTCAATTCTACCCCGCACTTTTGCAAGAATGTGGAAGTCAGTGCGCTGGTGAATACTGACCCTTGATCCGCCTGAATTTCGGCTGGAAACCCAACTCGTGCAAATACTGTCAAAAGCGCATCTACTACTTCGGTGGAGCTGAGCTCTTTCAGAGGGATTGCTTCTGAAAACATTGTAGCGGGACACAGCATGGTAAACAAGTACCTGTAACCCGATTTGGTTTTTGGTAGAGGCCCTACCGTGTCTATCACAAGTCGTCTGAAAGGTTCTGTTATTAAGGGCACTATCTTTAGTGGAGCTTTCCATGTCTCTGCTGGTTTACCCAAGCACTGGCAGGCGTCGCATGATCTTTCTTACAAATTTTTGTACGTCTTTGAAACAACCAGGTCAGCAGTATTTCATAAGCAATCTTTCCTTTGATTTGTTTATGCCTTGGTGGTCGGACCACCCATTTCCATGACAGAGACTCAAAAGGTCCTCCCTGTACTTAGTAGGTACGACTAACTGATCTAAAATCCTACCCTTTCGATCTCTGTAGTGCCGATACAACAATCCTCCTCTCTCATGTATCGTCACGTCACGCCTAGCAATGCCATCTTTAGCTGTGCGGTATAAGTTAGCCAAGCTGTCATCATTCTTTTGCTCGGCTGCCAGTGACTGTCTGTCCACACGTAAGAGCTGATCAAAGTTCTTTGAGGCCGGTGATAATAACGACCCTGTCTTGCTTGTGATCGCGTCAGCTTGCTCTTCCTGCAGGCGTGAGCTTTGACAACCTAGCGATACGCTCTCATTGAGCTGGTCAGCTGGCGGGCTTTCCTCGACCGTTTTTTCATTCCTCGAGCCTAGCTCGGATTCGGTTATTGAAGTTATCTCTTTTGCTGCTTCCACTGGAGCAGCTGGTGCATTTTCGGCCGAGAGCGACGCGATTTTACGAGCTTGGCGTCGTGTCAATGCCTGTACTACGCCCTCTCCCAGTTTAAGCTATTTTTGACGCAGTAACCGATTCGAACGATTCGAAAAAATGTAAGGGTACTGCAGGGACAAAAATTTGGAAGCTGCAGCCTCGGTCACTAGCTCCCCGAATGGTCCACTGATTTTGACTTTGGCCATGGGCAGACACACGCTGTGTTGTTCTACAACCTGTTTGATCCATGCTACTTCTCCAGTGAAGTCATCTACCGTCACGTAAGCCGGATGGATAATGTCCATCGTGGCGGCACTGTCTCGTAGCACCCTGCATGGTTTGCCATTAACTTGCAGGTCGTGAAGATATGGGCTTAAAAGTTCCATATTCTCGCCTTTTTCATCTACGTAAGAAGAAACTGCGCTAGACTTTCCGCAGTTCACAGCGATATATCCGAGTTTGTGGCACTTATAGCAGCGGATCGGTCTAAAGGATTCGAACTATCTTTTATGCTCTTTTTGTACGGTTTGCCCATTAGGTTTCTCCTCGCTCTTTTCTGCGGGCTTTTCCTCCACGTCTACAGGCTCCGATCATCTAGTCTGCGAACCCCTTTTGAACGGAAATGGTTTCCGCGGTCCATTTCGACCGTCCCAATTACCGTCATCGGCGTTCAGCTTTCTACGCGTTGTGTACTCTTGGGCTAATTCCGCCGCCCTTTCCACAGTGTTTAAATTTCCTCTGTCTTGCACCCACACCTTCACCGATGGTGGGATGCTTTTGTAGAACTGCGCTAGACAGATGCATTCAATGATCCTGTCTCTGCTCTCGTACGCTTCCGCGCTTTTCATCCACTCGACTAGGTTTGCCTTTAAGCTATATGCAAACTCCGGATACCCTTCGCTATCTTTCTTGCCTGTGCTCCTAAACCTCTGGCGAAAAGCTTCGGCTGAAAGGCGGTATTTCTTCAAGAGACTAGCCTTAACTTTCGCATAATCATATGCATCCTGTGCGCCGAGTCTGGCGACTATTTCCACCGCCTCACACGGCAACATAAACAGCAACCGCTGTGGCCTTGTACTCGGACCGAAGTTCATCTTCTCGCAAGTCCTTTCAAAATTGCTTAGGAACAAGCCTATGTCGGTTCCGATCTCAAATGGCTTTAATAGCCTGTCTATGCGGTATGATTCTGCCTCACTTGATCGTCCCAGAGCCCCTTCACTTCCTTGAGACAAGTCCAAACGTTTGCTTTCAAGTTCAAGTTGCATTTTTCTTAACTCGCGTTCTTTATCGCATTCCTCTCTCTCTCTCTGTCCCGTTCTTCTCTGTCCCGTTCTTATCTCTCTTTCCCGTTTCTCTCTCTTATTTAGAAGTTCCAATCCCATTTCAATTTCTTCCTCACTGGCCTGTTCGGAAATTAGCTCCAATAATTCCGATTTTAGCATTTCGTTGCGTACATCTAGGCCCAGTTCCTCACCAACAATCAACAATTCGTCTCTCAGCAGTGTCCTTAACTCCATGGTTGCTGCTTTACTGCCTTGGTCCTGCTCGCTAAATCTACCTAGGAAAACACAACCTAGCTAACAATCAACAATCTAGCTTCCCTACAGTTCTAAACAGAACAACCACAAAATGAAGCCTAGAGAGTAAAAGCAAGAACCAAGAAATCGCCGTAGCCACAGCACCACGTCGCAAAGTCCGTCCCACCGCTAGATTGGCAGGTCAATAGGGAGGTCAGGATTGGGAGGTCTGTCATGTCTGGCATCCAAGAACTGGGCGGCGTAGACGTAGCGTCGAAAGAACGTTTATTCCTGTTACTTGGCAGGCAGCCAACAGGTTACATACTGCGCGCGGTGGGCCCGTGCGAGCGGTCTTTTAAAACCAGCACGGGCTACCCGATAAGAGATAGCCGGGCAGAGAGCATGCGCAGACAGCACGCGATAACACGCGTGCTTGGTTTCGCGCGCACACAACATCTCCTTCCTCCTAATGAGCACAAAGTCCTTTTGCCACATTATACAATGCAACTAATGCTATGGCTGATATCTGTCAGGAGGTCGCCGGTCCCTCTGTGGATAGCGTCGCTCCCCTGGAGGGTCGGTCGTTGCCGCAGGGGCCGCAGCTGGAAATGGCTCGTTGGCGCTCTCAGGATCCCTGAAATCTGGAATAAAATCTTCCGTGATGCTCTGCTTTGAGCTGTCGATGCTGAGCAGTAGCTGGTCTTGATGACGACGCCAAATGAGCACCCCATGATTCGTTCTAACGCGAACCTTGTATGAAACGGGGCCAGACTGCTGAATGATAGTGCCAGGGACCCATTTCTCAGGACCTCTGTAATTCCTCACGAGGACCTCATCATTGATGTTGAAAAGTCGCTCACGTGCCTTGCGTCGCACCATATCGGAGAGCTGTTGCTGAGCCACTCTTCCCCCGACAGAAGGCTTGACTGCGTCGAGTCTCGTGCGCAGTCGTCTACCTATGAAAAGGTTTGCTGGAGTTTCTCTTGTAGTCGCATGCGGCGTGTTGCGGTACGTCACCAGGAACGTCTGTAAGGTTGCCTGCAAGGAGTCTTGGGGTCGTCCTTTCCGCAACGCAGATTTCATTGTCTGTACAAATCTCTCCGCAAGGCCATTCGTGCTTGGATGGTACGCTGCACTCACGATATGACGACCACCGAAGCCTTTGACGAAGCTCTTGAATTCTTCGGAAACGAACTGTGGTCCGTTGTCGGTCACGATGGTCTCGGGTACGCCAAAACGCGAGAACAGGTCTTGGAGACACTGAATTGTGTGGTACGCCGTAGTCCTCTGCATGACATAAACTTCCGGCCATTTTGAGTGTGCGTCCACAGCAACAAGGAACATTTTGTCTTTCATGGGTCCAGCAAAATCCAAGTGAACTCTTTGCCACGGCGAAGTCGGCCATGACCATGGATGAAGCGGAGCCGGTGCTGGTTCGTTCCGTTGCTGTTGACACTCTTCACATTTCTTCACGTGTTGCTCTAGGTCCGCGTCGATACCAGGCCACCAGACGTAGCTCCTCGCGAGTTCTTTGCATCTTACGATACCGGGATGACCCTGATGAAGTTCCTCAAGCAAGAAGGCTCGGTGTTTTGAAGGCACAACTACTCTCATGCCGTACATTAAACACCCTTGATGAACTGTGAGCTCCAAACGCTTGTCGAAGAAATATTTCAACTCCTTCTCAGCGACATGCGACGGCCAGCCAGCACTTGTGAAGTTCAGTACCTTGCTTAGTAATGGATCACGCCTCGTTTCACGAGCGATGTCTTGGCCTGTGACAGGCAGCGTTTCCAAACGAAGCGAATAAAAAATTTCGCTTTCTTCTTCTGATTTCTTTTCGCTGCTGTCGAGCGGCAAGCGCGATAAACAGTCTGCTTCCGCATTATCGGAAGATTTCTTGAATTCAAGAGCATAGTTGTAGGCTGACAGCGTCAGCGCCCAACGCTGCATGCGGGCAGCTGCCATCGCGGGAATGCCTGTTTTCGGGCCGAGAATTGTTTGCAGTGGTTTATGGTCAGTCACAAGCGTGAAGAACCTACCGTAGACGTAGAAGTGAAACTTCTTTACGCCGAATACGAGGGCAAGGGCTTCTTTCTCGATCTGACTGTAGTTCTTTTCGGCACTTGACAAGGTGCGGGATGCGTAGGCAACCGGTCGAACTGATCCATTTATCATTTTCTGCGAAAGAACTGCGCCTATACCGTACTGAGATGCGTCGCAGGCAAGTTGAAGCGGTCGCTTCGGATCATAATGGGCAAGAACTGGAGGGGAAGCCATAGCTGCTTTTATCTCCGTGAAAGCAAGCTGGCATGACGCATCCCACGTCCACTCCGTTGTTTGCTTTAGCAGCCTGTACAACGGCTGTGCCAAAGTCGAGAGACGCTGAACAAACTTGCCGTAATAATTGACCATCCCAAGGAATGACTGCAGTTGCTGCTTGTCTTTTGGAGCAGGCGCATTTAGTAGTGCCAGTACCTTTTCAGGCGATGCGCAAACACCCTCGGCGTTGATGACGTGGCCCAGATAACGGAGCTCTCGTTGAAAGAACGAGCACTTATCGCGCCGGATGCGCACACCGCGTTCCTGCAATCTTGACAAGACGGCTTCCAAGTTACGGAAGTGCTCTCGCTTGGTCTTGCCTGTGACCAGGATGTCGTCAAGGTAGCAACTGACTCCTTCCAACCCTTTCAGCATGTTGTCCATAATTCTTTGAAATATGCTTGGGGCGGACGAAATGCCGAAAGCCAGACGGTTCATAGTATACAAGCCCTTATGCGTGTTTATCGTCAGTAGTTTCCGGGAGCCTTCCGCCATAACTACCTGCTGGTAGGCCCTACTCAGGTCAATCTTCGAAAATTCCTCCCCTCCTGCAAGCGCTGCGAGAAGGTCATCTATCCGAGGTAGCGGGTAGCGGTCTACTTCTAGACAGGGATTGACGGTGGTTTTATAATCGCCACACAGTCGGAGGCTTCCATCCCTCTTCACTACCGGTACCAAGGGCGTTGCGTATTCGCTTGTAGCAACAGGCGTTATGATGCCAAGCTTCTCCATTTTCACAAGTTCCGCTTCTACTGCACGTTGCAGAGCAAAGGGAACGCTTCTTGCCTTTACAAACTTCGGCTGTGACCCTTCGCGAAGGACAAGCTCGGCCTGCTCTTCCGTGATGGTACCTAGCTCATCCTTGAAAAGTTCGGAATGGCTTTCTAGCATGGCTTCCAGCTTTTCTTGCCAGTGCTTTGATATTTCTCGAGAGAGACCAAGGTGATTAAAAAAAACTAGGTTCTTCCAATCCAAACGAATATCTTGCAACCATTCTCTGCCGAGGAGTGCCGGTCCTGTAGAGTCCACGACGTACAGGGGAAGCTCCACGCACTGGTCGTTGTGGCGCACGACGACTTTCGCCAGACCCTTCGGTTTTACTATGGCCCCAGTATACGTGCGCAGCTTTAACGATGCTGGCTGAAGTCGCTTACGTGGAAACAACCTCTGGAATTCGCGCCATGATATGACGGATACGGCTGCGCCGGTGTCAAGCTCCATCGTCAGTAGGACACCGTCAACGTTCACGGGTACAGTAAATGGGTCTGCGTTGAATGATTTAAGTGAGACAGACGACTCGTTTCGGACGGACGTGAGCATCTTCACACGTTTCCGGAGCTTTGCCTCCCTAGCTTTCTTTCCTTTCCTGCAGGCGCGTTGAATATGCCCTTTTCGGTTACAATTGTAACATGTATCGCCGATATGAGGGCATGCTTCGCTAGAGTGATTGGGTGACCCGCAACGGAAGCAGCTTGCCGACATCACAGACTGCTTTTCGCCTCGAACCTTATTCACTTCGTACGCCGGGGATGCGCTGTTATGCGTGAACGCCGCGCTAATCGTTGCAGTTTCCATGGCAAGAGCTCTATCTACGGCCTTTTGGAAGGTTAGCTTTTTGTCTTCCGTGAACAACACACGCTGAATGTCCTCGCGGAGCAGGCCGCAAACGAAACAGTCCCGGAGCGCTTCATCCAAGAAACTTCCAAATTCGCAACTCTGCACCAGCCTTCGAAGTTCCGCGACAAATTCGGTAATGGACTCACCGCTTCGCTGTGACCGCTTGTAAAATTTAGCACGCTCTGCGATGACAGACGACTGCGGTGCCAGGTGATCGCTCAGGAGTTTCAGGAGACTGTCAAACTCTCGTGACGACGGTGCGTCCGGTGCCGTCAGCGACTTGAGCAGCGCGTAGGTCTTCGCGCCGATGAGACTCAGGAACGCAGGAACCTTCTTTGCTACTGGAACATCGTTGACCAAAAGATAGGCTTTCAACCTTTCCTCGTACGAGCGCCAGTCACTCGTGGTCTCGTCGAAAGGTTCAATGTGGCCGATGTGACTCATGACTCACTTGGAAGTTTCGGCTGCCGTGATGCCAGTTTCAGGAATTTCACCGCAGGGAAATCTTCGTGGCGGGAAGCTTTTACACAGAGACCAGGTTCTTCACACTGCGAATTCCGTACGGCGGTCATCCCATCCTCGTCGCCAATATGTCATGTCTGGCATCCAAGAACTGGGCGGCGTAGACGTAGCGTCGAAAGAACGTTTATTCCTGTTACTTGGCAGGCAGCCAACAGGTTACATACTGCGCGCGGTGGGCCCGTGCGAGCGGTCTTTTAAAACCAGCACGGGCTACCCGATAAGAGATAGCCGGGCAGAGAGCATGCGCAGACAGCACGCGATAACACGCGTGCTTGGTTTCGCGCGCACACAACAAGGTCAATCGCAGCGTTCGTAACCAGTTGTCAGGATTGGAGTCGGGCATGAATTATATGGTAGCTGGCCAATGCTGTCGTCCAACTTATCCACGCTGAGGACTTTGTTGAAGGGAAGGACTGCTTCTCATTGAGAACGAGGAATATGGGTTTATTTACAGTATCTACATAAGGACGTTGCAGTTCATCAGTCTAGCATGACTGCGAGAGAAAGTACACTGATCAGCCGCACAACAGCGGTTTATAAACACTCGGTCCTCCCTCGATCCCTAGGTGAGGGAAACGTTGGACCAGTAGACGAGCCGCCTCTCTGCGGGAGGGCTTACACACACACTTCCGCACAGGTTCACGGTCCCCACCCACGTCAGACGGTCTTCGCAGAACTCGGGGCTTACGTCAGGAAAGGCGCATCATATTCCCCGAGCTGACACCCGCCGCGCGGCCGCCGGTTCTCCATTGTCTTGCGTCTTGAAAGGCGCGTGGGAAGGGGCCTCCAACTACGTTCCCTCGGGCACTCCCTTGCTCACAGCAGATCGGGTCGGCGGTGGCGGGTTCCGTCACAAAGCCTGGTTCGTCGAACTCATCTCGGCAATCCCGCGACGCAGAGTGGCGGACATGGCGCATTGTTCTGCGGACACAGTGGACTTAGTGACGCTGATTGGCTAGAGGGTGACGGTTGCTTTCCAAGAAAAGTTGACGCCGCTGTCGCAACTGGCTGGCAAAACTTGCACCTCAGCCAGCCGTTCTTAAGAGCCCATGATGTCGCTGAAGGGCTCGGCCCGACAGTGCCAACGTGGGAGCTTGGCTTAAAAAGTCGAGCCTCCGGACCTTATCCCAATCAAAGTTTTCAGACACACACACACACACACACACACACACACACACACACACACACACACACACACACACACACACACACACACACACACACACACGCACGCACACACGCACACACACGCATACACGCACATACGCACGCACACACGCACTAGGTCACACTTTTAGTTATCCAGATGGCTGCGACGAGACGTGTGCGATGACGCACGCACTGGGCACATCTCTATCTAGCCGTGAAGCCACCGTGGTGTCGGCGAAGCGTGCTCGTCTCGCACCACGCAAGCCCGGATTCAGTTCCCACCTAGACCGAAATTTACCAAATTTTGTTTTCAAATCCAATAATTTTCTTTGTTTACACGAACCAGCCTGAAAAATTTGGCGTCAATCCAAGCATTTTGTTTACGTGTTTTCACTCTCTGCGCCGTCAGCCATTTTCGATACCATCTTTCGGTTACGCCGACTATGGCGACAGATTTTCGCCTAATCGGGCATGTAATGCATTTACATTATTAATATTTACGACTGTCTTAGAATAATGTTGATGAAGAAATAGTACTTAAAGAACAAGGGACGTTAATCCACAATTTTATCGTTGTGAAAGCTGAGGCCAACTTTTTGCACGCACCCACTGACTCAAAACTTAACGTGCAAGGACACTTCCTCGAGGTTACCTCAGCACAATGGGAAAGCAGGAGGTACGGGAGCGGCGTTATTAGGACGAAGAAACGGGGAAGCTTGAAAATCGATCCGCGTAAAGAAGCACCGGCCAAACGACCTTTGCAACGCAAAGCAAGTAGACCGGAAGTGTTCAAAACAGCGAGCGATTTGCGAGGGGCTCAGACGGCGCGGCGACCTGTTGGCGAGCACCGCCGCAGTCGCGAGAGGCGCCTCGAAATAGCAGCCGTAAAAGGAAGGCGAACGAAAGTGGAAGCAAGGGCGGCCATTGGGAGCACGACGCGGCCGCCGCCACGGTGGCGCGGGTCTCTGCGTCAGCTGCCACCTTAACCCAGTGGCCGCGTGTGTTGGAAAGCTCCGCGACACGCTACTGCCCGGTTCGCGGCTGAAGGGCAGGCGACGGAATGTGCTCAGCTTTCACGTCAGTTGATTTCCGCGCCAGAAATCGTGCTTGGGCGCGTTGTGTTAGGATCGGCCTGCAGCTATTTCAGCCCTCTGCACGTGTTCCGATCCAACCGGGACGGTGGCGCACTTCAGAGAACTGCGGATAACCGGCAGCCACGTGGCGAGGGCTCAGCTCAGAGGAGTTCTCGAGGGGAGGTAATTGGCGGTACCTCCCCATGCGCTTTTCGAGACACCAGACAATGTGCTACGCTAGCGCGCCACCCGGGACGGCTCCGAGTTCGACGAAGCAGGCTTTGTGCGCAACACAACAACGCCGCCCTGTTCTGCTATGAGTGGGGGAGTTGCCGCGGGAACACCGACGACAGCTCCTTCCCACGCGCCGACCAAGACGCAAGACAATGTGCTACCCGGCGAGCAACCCGGGCCCGCTCAGAGTTCTACGAAGCCCCTCTGACGTCGGCTCCGGACCATTGCACCTATGTGTGTGTGTGTGTGTGTGCGTGTGTGTGAGGCCTCATCCTCTTCTAAGTCGAGAGCCCGCCTCCTCCAAAAGGGCGGGTCATCTACAATGACGTCGAACTATGACGTCGAGCGGAGTGCTTATAAGCAGCGATTGTCGGCTGCTAGATGTGCTCGTTGTGCTCGAAATGTACTCGTGAGCTGTGTGCTCGTAAGCTGTTTGCTGTATGCTCGTCTTGCGGGCACCATTTGGGAGTCACGCTAGACTGTCGATGTATCTAATGTTCAACTGTAAATAACATGTAAATAAATCCTGCTCGCCTAAGTCCCGACGAAGAGTCAAGCTCCTTCCTACAGCTACGGCTGCCAAATCTTACATCTGAATGGCAGCGGTGAGATCGGCCTGCAGTTCGTAGATCGTCCGACAACTCAAACAAATGGTGGCAGCGGCGAGATCGTCCGACGAATCTTACAGTTGGTATTGCATCGCCAACTGTAAAAGCTCGAATCACGGAGACGGAGACAACAACGCAGTGCTCCGCTTCTAACAGCTTTATTTTGAAAATGGGGCATCATACGTTTACGAACGGCGTACGGTGTTTCATATGGTTGAGAGTGGAGTGCTTCTAATCTGTCGTAGCGCAGTCACGCCGACGTGGGCGAAACGATGCGTGGAGCTACAGGTTGCGCAGTGCTGCGGTGGGCTGATACATGTGCCAGCTTTGTGTGTGCGCCGTAGTGCCTGGGCTGTGACAAATTAGTACGTGACCTACCGACAAGTCCACGTGGCCACGCTCGTATACAATGCGGTGGCGCACAGCTCCCCATCTGCGTTTGTGCATTTCGCCCGCTCTTACAGTTGTTCGCACCGTTCATGTCACATTAATACGCTGGGCTGTTTGGGCACCGAAGTGACAGAACGCAGTGCAAGCGATTTCTCTGCATGCTTGACGAATAGGGCATTCTTTAGAATAACGCTAATATTCATCGCTCCTTGTGTTGTAAAAGAAGTAGTATACGTGAAGAAGCCTTTGAGGAACCTGTGCGGCTGTGCATTTCAGAATGCACAGCCGCAATAAGAGACGTCCAGAAGGTACGGCTTTTACGACGTAATCTGAACGAGGCCACACATACAGATGCCATGAGAAATGTGCAGCAATGTTAATCGCAATCATGTTTACGATCAGCGTTTGCTCTTGCTTTCAAAATTTCCTGGAGTGGCGCGCACGCACGCTCTACGTTCGCGCAGCGGTCAGGAAAATCGTAATCGTGGAGAAACAGGTCGTTTACGCGTATACGCTCTCCGACGCGCTCTGCGTAGCTCGCAGTAGGTCGACCGAAACGGCGATGACGCCACGCCGCGCACGAAAGCGGAGCATCGGAGTCCAACTGTCACACGTCCCTTCTCCACAGAGTCGATTAAAATCACCCCCATCGCAGCAGCGGCGTGGCGACAACACGCAACAGACAGCGCGAGTTGGTTCGCGACTGCATTTCGTGCGCTCATCGTCAAACTCTTATTCAACTTCCTCTCGGATACGCCGCGCCGGTCCAAATATAGACGAGCATTACTGCACTGCCGGTTGAACGGTACGAGCCTCGTGCATATTCCTTTCCGCACAGGCGCAGCTGCGGAGTCGCGAAACGGAGAGTAGGGGGACAGCAGAGCGTAGATAGACGAAGATATAATAGATGTAAAGCAACGTCCCGGTGAGAGGGATCTCCTGCACAGAGATATTTCCATCCGTGGAGGTTGCACGCTGCCGCGCTCACCGCTGCTCGGGACGAGGGGATGACCGGCTCATTATCTTCCGCAAGGTTTCCGTGTCACGGTTCTGTACCATGGCCTCGGCACATGTAAACAGCTGCAGGCCCGTGCAGGAGCGCTCCTCGTTGATCCGCCGAGCAGAAACGGATTTCGCCGGAACTCAGACGCGTCCCTTCCGGATTGATCGGGTGAATTGGCTGTTTTCAGCTCTTTTTGAGGCGTCGTTTGGTAACGCTGTGGAGTTATTTACCATGTCGAAATGGAGTCGTTCAGCCGTGCGGCAGTGCTCCTTGCCTTGAGCGATTCTGACAGCAGCTCTAGTTCCTCGGAAAGCAGGAGCAGTGACGATGAGGAGTTGTACGTGCCTTATGAAATTCTATTCGAGGTGCAAATGATGAAATCGCGATAAGGCTGGCGGATATGGCAGGCGCCCAACTTCCGCTGCAGCTCCCTGCAGGAGCGCGTGTTGTTTTTCTCTGGTCAATCGAGACGGGATCGCACCGTGCCGGATTTTCTTCATCTCTCGTGGATTCAGCACTCCACTCAAGATCGACCAGTGGAATTCACCATGGCGCTCGTTCCTGGGTTGAGTGTTGGCGTCCCACAGCGTAAACACGCGAACGCGCTCATGCCACTGCTCGCGCATTCGTCGCCATCTTCTACCACAGCTGGCTCCGACGGATCCGATGTCGCTCACCATGCCAGCGCGTTCCCATACTGCTCCTCGTGCCCGTGTCACTTATCGCGAATTCGTCGTCGTCTTCTACCACAGCTGGTTCCGATGCTGCTGATCATGCGCAGCGTTCCCATACTACCCCTCCCTCTGCGAAGGCGCTGACGGCACTAGCCCACTAGCAGTCGGTGCGCTGATTTCGTTCTCATTCTTTGCCTCAATACAGCGTGAAACGGAAACGCGTATCAAGCTGCGCTGAAATGTCGCATTAGGGAGTATCGTAATCGTCGGACAATTTTTCTGTATATTATAATATTTCTTTTTCAACTTGTGAAATCTGCCTCGGCGCTTCATATGCCGTTCCTGCTCCACGCAGACCGGGAAACAAGGGAGTATGTCTGACAGTTGCCCTCGGTAAGTGCTCGCGTATGCGCTAATATATGCACAATGGCAGCGAAAGCACGTTTCGTAACGTGCGTGTGCAAACTCGCAAGCCTCTCTGTGGACGACCACGTGCTTTGTGTGCAGGCGGGTCCCGATATGGAAACACAACTTGGAAAGTGCAGTGAGTCAAACCGTTCGCGTTGCGCAGCAAGGAAGGAAGGAACCGGCCGAGCGCGGGTCCTTCCTGGTGGCGCACTTCCTTCCCGTTACGGAAACAGACGTACGCTGTTGCGCAGACGATGGCCGAGCGGATAAGGAGGCCCGCGAGGGAGTCTGGCCCCGTCGCGAGAATGGTGCGCGCCCACGCTGTACGTGCGGTTTCAAGTCACTGGATGTTGCGATGACATTTTTGTTCCTGCACGCCGAGTGAGATAGCGAAGAGGCGCGTGTTTCTGCCTATACTCCGTTTCATACATCAGGTGCAACGCTGTGGAAGCTGCGCAAGAAGTCCGGTCGCCAATATTTATTACTCCGCTCGCTTCCGTCTATGCTTCGAAGCGTGCCAGCGACGTTTGCTCGCGCGAGCATGCACGTGAAGCTGCCGCGACGGGCTGCAATTAAAAATAACGAAAAGCAAATTGCTTTAAAGTAAGGTGCTCGCAGCCGTATAAGTAGATGGACTGTTTCTATGTGTAAATTATTTTTCTTTTCATTCAGAACTGAGCTTATATAAAGAAAATTTTCACAAGATATCGGGTCAAGAAATACGGAACTATTTCTAAATGCGATCGTAGCCACTGCAAGAAGTATCTCAAGCCTCCACAGCGTTGCACCTCATGTAGGAAACGGAGTATACATGAACGATAAAAACCTTAGAGACACATATTTATACCAAATTTATTGAGCTTGCCGAGAAGGCACTAGTCCTCTATTTTACTTATTGATATTGTTTGCTTCTCTGTATTTCTTCCCAACTATGTATATATATTTTTTTCTGACACAAACAAACAAATAAAAAAGCCAGGATTGCAAATATACATATATGCGTCAAGGTTTGTACGCCCACTCCTGTAATAACACCCATGGAGTTGACAGTATGTTGAAATAAATAAATAAATAAATAAATAAATAAATAAATAAATAAATAAACAAACAAATAAATAAATAAACAAACTGCGTACATTATGGATACTATAAAAGGACTGTCTGGTCAAACCGATTTGTGTTCTTGCGACATGAAAACACTACCTCGACGATGACGCTTTCCACTTCCAGGAGCCGGTACAAGGATATGCCGCAAGTGGTGGGATATATTAAGGGTCTCCTCGACTGCTGAAGCCCGCGTGTACAAATGGTGCACGTGTTTGAGAGGCGTGGCTTTTCCATAATGACTTCCTTCAGCTGATCACGGTGTCGAGTGCTCCTATGACGCGAACGAATAAAGTGGCGCCTCTATCTTCGTCCGCTCAGTTTGTTGGAGCAAAAGTGCCAGCGAGACTTCTCCTTTATGTTGTAATTTTGCAGGATGTGGAAACAGAGAGAGAAAGTGCCGGTTGGACAGGCATCAAAAAAAGCAAAAAGAAAGAAAAAGCGATATACCTTTCTAATTATTTTTTTTTATGCTTCGGTTTCTGGAAGAAGCACCGAAGTTTGCTGGCCTTTACGGCACAATACAATGCCGCCGAAATGCATTCTTCTCGCAGAAAACAAAAATCTATCTGGATGTCTTGTGCTGGGGGCATATTGCAGGAGAGCTATGAACACGCTGTTCGGCCAGCGCCGCTAGCCAAGTATAGTTCCTTTGCTCGAAGTGATGAACGCAATATGATTTCTCGGTTCACGTCGAAGGTATACACTGGGTACCCGCAAATATCTCAGTGAGCGTCTTTTGTACTTCTTCTCCATCGCTTCCTCTATCCCGTCCATAAACAGAACAACACGTGCAGGAAACCATATAGAACGCTTGGAAAAATGACGTTGGATATCTCATTAAAGAACTATTCTTTCGTTCTGTTAGGTTTCTCGATGACACTGTAGCTTCGATAGCACATTACTTTACTTTTGGACGGTGACCGTTTTTCATCGCGATTTATAATGTTATCAAATTATCGCTCGGCTCAACACGCACTTACTGCAATCGAAATTTATTTAATTTTGTCGCCGATTATACAGCGAAAGTATTAATTGTCTAATGATATCTCGCGCCGTACATTCCGAAACGTGCGGGAAATATAAATTCCTAGGTATTACGTGCCAAAGCCACGCTACAATTACGAGGCACACCGTAGCGGGTGACTCCGGATTAATTTTGACCAGCTGGAGTTCCTCAACGTGCAGCTAAATTTAAATAGACGAGTGCTTTTGCATTCAATTGCCCGAGCCGGAGACAAACAGAAAGAGACTAAAAATTGTATTTCTGACCGAATCTTTTGCCGAAAAATGGAAAGTACGTCAGGGCCAAGAAAACTTTACGTTCTCAAAAAAAAAAAAAAAGAATACGGGTGATTACGTAAAGCCTCAGCTCCGCCTACATTTGGCTGCTCGGAAGAGAAAAACGAGGAAGCGTCCGCAGCAGAAGAACACAGGCGACACTCTCCGCGGCCTTGCCTGATGCGCCAGGTTTTTTTTTGGCGCATCCTTTGTGGTCGCGACGTAAAGACATTTCCTCCTCTGCACGCTGACCACCGGGAGGGCAGTGCAAGCGCCGCATCACTTGCGCAGCTAGTTTCTTCCTCTGCCTGCCCTCCTAAGCCAGCTGGCGTCGCTTTTTGACCGGCTCTACCGCGGGCACAGCAGTATAGACGGGGCCACGAGACCGTGGTGGAGACAACGCGGAAAATAGATGCAGAACAAAGGTGCAGGGGGAGATAGGAAAGGTAAACGGAAACAGAACACACTTCAGATCCTTGTGACATCAAATGTTTTTTCGAGCGAGTGGTTGAGGGTTGTTGTTACTGCTATAAGAATGGATTTCGATTCCCACGAAGATAAAACAAGATTCCATCTGGTGTCTTCTTCTGTGCCTACTTTCATAGAGCAATGGTCCTGGGCCGAATTCACAAAGTTCTTTGTGCGTAAGCCCTGTGTTCCATTGGCTGGTCGCCTTCTCTCGTAAAATGTCCAACATCAGGAATGGCTAGTAACTGCTCATACGACCAGTTGCAGTGTAGGAGGTTTTCTGTGAATATGAACCCTGGCCCATCACAACTGCTAAAATGTGGTTGTTACGCAGTGAAGTCGTCGCGGCCCCGTGGGCTTTGGTCAGATTCGCTTCGCTGGTGAGACAGTGAAAAGAGGCAGGCTGGGCATACCGATGGTAGGAGGTCATTAAAGTGTCCCTCAATTACATTCTTGATCTTCGGTAGAAGTGGCTGGAGTCCCGACAGAAGGGGTGTAGAGGGAGTTAGGTGTGGGGTCGGGGAGAGGTGTGTTCGGCGCACACTGCCACGTGTTCACTATATCAGTATATGATGAACGGCGGTGGGGACCTTAGTGAGTACTGGACGCGATGTATATGCGTACGGAGGGGAAGGGTGCCTACACATTGCAGGTGCAAGGTGTATGCATGTATCGAGAGCTGGGTAAGCACAGAGCGCTATTTCCCTTCCTTGTTGGTGAAGCGTTGTTATTTCAACAAATCCCGATGAAAACAGGTAGTGCTACCCTCGAGGACAATATAGAAAGTTAAACGTTCATCTTGCCGCTAGAGTATGGTAGGCAAGAAGAGTGATAGATACTCCGGACGGTTATATTCAGAGTGTAATGATAATCATATACCTAAGTTTACCTAAGCTTACGTAAGTTTGACTAAGTCATGTACCAGATACCTAGGTTTTGCTCTGCCATAAAATCCACCACCAATCGCTGATCCTGTAGCTTGAAGTTGTTGCACATAAAAACGAGAGCACTCACATGATACACGCTTGTGTATCTTACGCAGCACCAACATCAACAGGCACTGAACGCTGTCCTGGAAAGCAGCGTAGAATCGCTGCGGTGTTTCACCACACGTACATCTGGCCAGTCTCTCTTAAGAATGCGGTAAGGAGACAGTGATTCTATAAGAGAAGCTCGAGCAGAGCAACTGCCGCCTTTGATAGCCAGGCCAAGCCCGCGCCTGCTGCTACAACCCACCACCACCACAACCTCGTACCACCACCACCAAAGTAGTGTACCAGCGTAGTCCCCTTTAGTGTTCGCCTCTGATATCATGTGAAGTGACAGAAACCAGAGCAAGTACATCTGCAATGTATAGCTGGAGTATACCATTTTACTGGAGCCAGTGTGCCCTTTATCAGTAAACTTTGCACACCGTAACATTGTTTTATTGTAGTTGTGAACCAAATGACCGAGGACAAAGTTAGACTTAGGTCATTAGCGAGGAGAGTCGAAAGTGCTCATTTGAGTCTCATGCCCAATCGGAGATTGCCCTAGTCTTGTACATAATAATTTATCTCTCTTTCTCTCGTTCTATGTGACTCACTGACTCGTTCCGAAAACCAAGTAGCATTTCACGATTGCCCGGTCCTTACCACAGGAAAATGCAAAGCAATACTAAACGCGACAGCAGAGATTATAGCACGTGAAGTAACCTTGTCTTTTATAAACAGAGGCTAAGCGGCAATTCGTCAAAATCGCGTCAGCTTAAGTAGTCTCGGAACACGAAAACTATAATCACAGGTAATCTTTTCAACCAATCAGTTAAGCCGTTTTATTATTCGGATCACTTATTCTGATAAAAACCAAGGTACCAAAGTTAAACACTGCACCACGATAAGACTTGGGAATAAAAACTGATCGAAAGCACCAAGTGGCCGAAACGCGAAAAAAATTTCAGATTAAATACACATAGAATAAAACTACACGAAGAGCATGCCGACAAACGAAGGAGCGTTAGGGACACAGATGGAACAATATAGATGCACAACCTGAGCTATAATTTTAGTCTTTATTATGAAGAATTCAGTATTTATAATCAATTTAGGAATTGAACCTGCCCCGGTAGGTTCGGTATAGCATGCAACGATTTGGCCACCACCACGCGAGCATCTCGATAAATAAGAGCAGTGATATGAGAAGACGCGAATATAAGGAAGTAAAATAACCAAATAGGCAACTGCGAGGAACAAGTCAGTTTTCAGAAACCATTTAAGTATCAAGACTTCACTCATAGGACAGGAAGATAGGTGAGCAACACAGATTTACTATAGTCATTTGGTCGCGATACTCGGAGTCCCGCTGAGGTGACTTGGTGTTCATGGACCGGCTTCTTCGATATAACGAATTTCCCAAACAGTTGCATGCCGGATCTGACGGCATGCAACTGCAACGGCATGAAAATAGAAGTACTTTCAAACAGGGGTTTGCAGGACAGCCTCGGCAATTAATGCCCAAATGGCCCGTGATTACTCTAGTGACGCTATATTGATGCTCTTTTAGTCTCTGATTGATGCATCTGCCAGTTTAACCACACGCGTTCTTGCGCACGAACGCGGAATGGCATAGACAACGTTAAGAGTGCAGGTTACAAATTGTTTGCGATGTCGAGTTTTATTGTTCTCTGAAATAACTTGTTCGCATAACTTCTACAGATGCTCAGGGTCAGAGAAAACCCCGCCTACACTCGACCTTGCCGCTATCCTTCTGAGATTATGTGAAATACAATGAATGTGTGGTACCACAATAACTTTCTTTGCTCTAGGAGTGCTATACTGCTTCCCTTCAATACATTTTTATGCTTCCTGCTCAAGCCCTCCGCGATCAAGGTGAGCATACGCATCGGGCAACCAAAATCTCCCAGGCGCTTGGTCTGATCTCTGAAACTGGTTTCCACTTTGTGGTCACACCACTTCATGAGATAATTATTGAAACAAGATGTTACTACTGCGCGTTCTGCGAATGTTGAGTGAACGGATGTAAATGGTAGCACTGACTTATTGCCCCTCGGCTGGTAACTCCAGCAGAACTTTTGTGGTGAAAAGTTCAATCCCCAGTCTAAAACCTTATGAAATTGCCTACGAGGACTTCATGCGTCAACGACAAAAGAGACAACAATTCAGTGAACGAGGTTAGCCTTTCTGAAACCACCGAGTCAAAAATGCCTGCTTCGTTGTTCAGAATAATTAAAAAAATCTTCAACAATGTGAATGCTTTCACAACATCGGTGCTATTTTACATGTATTCATCAAAAACCTTGTTGCGGTTAGCTAGATGTAAGTTACTTAAGAAAACGTAGCGCTGTCCCTGTGTGTGCCTGCTTTTCTTCTACGTCCTCGTTCAGTCGCGCTTACAAATTATATCGTGGATTCAAACCAACTAGCCCGCCAGTGTGTCTTAACCATGATCTTAGAATTATAGTGTTGTGCTCAATCGTACGCTAAATAAATGCAACAAGCGCGATTTGACCATCATAGGTTCAGGAGCTTAGTTGCAGCAAAGAATGAGAAATAAGGGGTCTCTTCCTTCAACGTTGAGCGGACAACAATCGCCGGCCATCAGGACGCGCCGGGCGCCTTACTATTCTCAGCGCTTTACAGGGAACACGTCTCGGCGCCGCGGCGAGGCCGAGCATCGGTGCACCCGTGTGGCGCCGCCTGCGTAAATAGAGCCACTGCGCCAAAGGCTTCCCGTAAATAGTCTCCCATTCACGTTTGGTGGGAAAGAACGCGTTGCAGGGGAAAATGTCCGCCACTGGGATGATATCATAAGCGCAGTAACCTGGCGCTCCGTGCGTGTATACTCCTGTGCACGTGATGCTCGCTCCGAGCTCGCCAATAGCCGCCGGTAAGACAACGGAATGTTCAGAGTCCGGGAGGAGTTCACAGAGCAGTATTATCATTACGACATCACGGGCACTTTCGTTCGTACTTTTGGCAAACGCCAGTGCCAATCAGTGCAGATCGAGTGTTGTTACACAATCATATTCAAGCAAGCGCTCAACTTCAGTATACATACTTTCTTTATTATTTTACTCGACCATGTCGGAGATGTGATCTCGAGAAGCGTGTTACGAAGAAGGCGCTCGAAGCCTGCGTTCCACACGAGCAGAACACCATTCTTGGATTAAAGATGTCAAGGCATCAATCGAGCATTTCGTTTTGGAGGCGCAGCGAGGTATAAAAGCTCGGAAGTGCCTGGAGAGTCCACCAGTGAAATTTGCAAACAGTGCGCGTCGCGTGACAGGGGTCACTCGTCGATAATGAGCGCAGTCCAAGGTTGCCACTGGAATGCCGCTGGAACGCCTCTCGGCATTCGGCACCCGACGGCGACGGGCTTCAGATGCTTGTGTCGCACGTCACTCGTTCTTCACCTGTCAACGCGGCAAGCGCGTTAATGGTGCGCACACGGCGCGTGTAATTTCGTAAAAAACGTTTTCTCTTTCGTTTACAACAGCTCGCTGCTCTGCGTCATTCACCACTTGACATAAAGTGCAGGAGCATAATGAAAATTGAATCACACCGTGCAGCTGGAGATTACGCTGTTTCCGCTCGGGTTCCCCTCAAGTGACTGATGTCACTTTTATCCCGAGCCTGCCCTCATCCTTGAGATGAAAAATAAACTGATTTGATTTGATTTGAAAAAGTGCACCGGAAATCATATTACACTGAAACCGTTCAGTTGAAAAGCACTTTATGGAACCGTTTCAATATCACGTCGCCATACGTTAAAAAACCCAGATCACAAAAGTACAAACCAGCTCACATTTGGAGAGCTACCTGTTAATAAGCCTGTAAATTCACGTCGCACGTACGAACGATGCCAAGGACATAAGCTGCATCTCCGATGTGTTCATCAGTTGATTCGCCCCGCCCTTCTTATCGCTGCCGTCGGGCACATGTTTGGGCAACGCACAGGCATTACCCGCTTTGCACGGACATGTTGCGCCATTTAGTAACATTTGACAGAACCACAAAGGCGGCGAGATAGATACCTGCAAAATGATTCGCATAGCATTGATTCCCACACTGCACGGGATCATACTTAACACTGATTTTCTTTTTCCACGCTTAATATTGTCATCTAACCCGCCGTGGTTGCTCAGTGGCTATGGTGTTGGGCTGCTGAGCACGAGGTCGCGGGATCGAATCCCGGCCACGGCGGCCGCATTTCGATGGGGGCGAAAACACCCGTGTACTTAGGTTTAGGTGCACGTTAAAGAACCCCAGGTGGTCGAAATTTCCGAAGTCCTCCACTACAGCGTGCCTCATAATCAGAAAGTGGTTTTGGCACGTAAAACCCCACAATTATTATATTATTATATTGTCATCTAGTAGCGACGGTGAAGAAGCAAGCAAAATCGTGAATGACGAAACTACCGTTTTATATATAATCGGCGAACCTGTGCCCTCAAAGGCAAGTTACAAAGAACAGCGACATCGGCGAACACACTCGGAGATCGGCGAAAATCTGATCAGTGATCAAGCGCGTCGGCTTTTATACGTCAGTCATCGAAGGTCACAGAGTAATCGGTAGTGCACGCGTGTTTTCCAGAAGGTTCTGCACGTTTTGCGTCGCGCAAATCAGATTACACAACAGACAGCGAATAGAAACATCGATAACTTTCGAGAAATTTCCGATACATGCAGGCGCGTCTTGCGCTGTGCGGTAACATTTGTTAGGCGGTGAAGCATGTTCACCCGATAAACAAATAGACGTGTCAATATGTTTCAGCAAACGAGCACGACTATGTCTTACCAAGTCGAACAGAAAATGGTGTTCTGCAGTATTTCATCCCTTCTCGCAGTGATTAGACTAAAGTCAAGTTCATTACAGGCTAGAAGCTTGCCTGCTCTGTAACCTCTTCAAGGTTATCATAAATGCATTTACAGAAAGTTTCATCAGAGTGCTAACTTGGGTTGGTTGGTAACTATTACAGCTGAACAGACTAACCAACACCTGAGGCAGGACAAACGTAAGGAACGGACGAAGCGCCGTTAGAAGACATAAAATGGCGAGAAACACGGAGAAACTTGTCACGCATCGCTGCCATTCAAAATATGCGCACAAGATGTGACATCGGGAAGAAAGAATTGCACCCGCAATAGCTGCAGTTTAATATATTCCGTAACCTAACCTGTTCCCAATCTCCTTCCGCTGTGTTGTTTTTGTTCTTATATTTATTTTAAATAATGGTCGCTCACATTGGAGCGCTCCTACGGGCCGCGATGTCAGCGTCTTAATGTGAAAACTGGTAGCCCGCAATTGCGTGGACTTCTTTACCCATACCGTATCGCGGGAATGTAAGCGTGAGCTTTTTTTGAGCGTACTTTCTGAGAGCGCGAAGTTACGCGCGCTCGTTTCGTAGCCACTGCAGTGGCATTTAGTCGTTCATTTCCCGTCTTCAACAGTGTGCGCGTACTAGTTGTTTACCTAAATAAGAACCCAAGACATTAATCTACATTCTCCTGTCGAAGAAGACACTGTTGCGCCTACTAAAAATAAACTTCAGCTTGATATCTTAGCGCCCACATAAGTAGTACTGACTGAAACGACGAAACACTTTGTAATTGCATTGTTCCACTTCATCAACGATTGAACATGATACGCAAGCATTATAAAATCACATACTTTCGCACGAATTTGGACTGCTCTTTTCTCACAGATCGCGTTCAGATGGGACGCCCGCAGGTGTTGTATTCGTCTGTCAAATGAACGGCCTCCAAGCGCTAAACTACGCGGGAGAGTTTAGCGTAACTTTGAGCACGTGCACTTCACTATTCAGGTTATTCGCAGGCTCGTTACATGCATGAAAGGATTGGTGATACTTGGTGTATAACGCACGTGCACGCGAGTGTTTGCGTTGAACGCCTTCGCTGGCCATAGAGGTGTGTGACCTCGACAGCAGTGCTTCAAAAATTAATAAAGTAATCTCCAATGTAGAGTCGACACTAATTCCGAAGGCTTCTTCTTTTTTTGCGATTTCACATGTTAAGAGCGTCCCCATGCCACTTGGAATGGAGGCCACCAATGAATTAAAACTGCCCAACGCTCCGCCCCTCTAAGCAATAACCCTTCCAAACACGCAGCGCATCGTTGACGTTTTGTCTCAATTCGGGAAGCTTGATCATACCGTTTTCTTGATGCGAATGCGACATATGGCTCATTGAGCGCAAAAGCCGGCGTCCGGCGTCTGCAGCAGCGGAACAGGCACCTAAATTCCCATTGGCTGCGAAGCCAGATCACGAGCGCGCCTCGACGGAGCAGAGCGGGTGAAAAGGAACGGCTAATAGCGCGCCAGGTGTTGCGGGAAGGGAGAGGGAATCACCGCGTCGGTGGCATGCAGCGTTGGCACCGCAGGCTGCTGCTGCTGCTGCTTGCTGGCTCGAGCAACACCTACTGCTGTGGTACATTACTCGCAGCGCAGAACTCGAAGGACCGTTCAGCGGCGCTCAAGTGGACGTTAATGCTTTCCCATTCACGTCGCATAAGTGCTTAGGTGTCCTCGGAATTGTTTATTAACTATGTCACGTGAAGTGTAACACGACACGCTGAACGCGAATCTGAAGGAGACCAATTCAAGAAGAATGCCGAGTTGCAACCATAAGAAAGGCACACCTGCGTGTGCATCGTCAAAACTGAGCACGCTGAAAGCTGCGGCAACAGCAGGCATATAAACCAAATTTGTCGTTGCGAAAGCAAAGGGAGTTTTTCATACTTGCTATATTGGTTTCTTCAAAGCGGCAGCTTGCAGCCACCCTACCGCGAATTGAATAGAAGAGTGTTTGGACAATTGCTGTTTTCCCATTTCGACAATAACATTTCGCTTCGTTTTCTGTGTCGGTGACCTGTATCGGCGGTCATGAAATACATCCTAGTCAAACGGACGCCGACCAATAACATAATAAGAAAAGACGTTTCGGCTCCCACATGGGGGCCTTGTTTGTCAATTTGGGAACAAGGCCCCCGTATGCGAGTCAATATCTTTTGTTCTATTTCCTTTTTTTTTTTGTGTGTGTGTGTGTGTTTTGGGTCGCCGTCCGTTTTACGTTTGACTATGAGGAATCCTACCGGACGAGCTTTCGTCGAACTCTTGATTTCATAAAAGCCCCCCCGTCAACATTCGAATGTATACGTTATCGATTTCCTTGAATCTCACGTGTTTTTCTTCGGCTGCAGTGAGAACTGTCGCCGATCTGAATTTGAATGTATCGTTTCAGGTAATGTCATTTCTATTACCACTCCTTGCTTCGGCTCTTTATGTAAGTCCCAAAGTGAACTAGTTATCTCTACTTTCTATTTTATGCCACAAGACAAACGATTACAACCGATTACAAGTACAATGAACAATTAAGGTCTCCTGTTGTTATATTTAGCGGCGAAATCAGCTGGTCGTAGTTCTTGCAGCGACATAGCCTGGAAGAGGCGCCTATTCCGTTGCATAACTCGCAGCATGATCTCATAGGGCGTGCGCTGTTCCTCTTGTCATTCGCGAAGTTTGTCGGTCCTACCGGTAAATTGCGAACAGGAATAAAAAAATTTAAAAACACGTGCCCAAGTATTCGTCCATATACGTATACCGCAAAGTCGACGCTCAGGTGCGACGCCCGTCTGGCCGTGCAATGCGTTCGAGAACCGCGCAATATAGCTCACCTGTGACGTGCGTGGCGACCGGCTCGGTGACCTCCTGGCGATTCTCGATGAGCCTCTCCATTGCGGTCGTCGCCCGCGTTTATTCCACAGCCAGCGTGCCCGACCCGCCGCGTCGTCGTCCTGCGTTCTTGACCGAGAGTGGCGCTCCGCCGCTTTGCTGCGACCGCCGACGGCTGCTCACAGTCCCGTTGTGCACCAGCCGCCGCGGCGCCCCTGCCTCTCTCGTTTTCGGGGGGGGGGGGGGGGGGGCGCTCAACGCCCGAATGGAGGAGGAGGAGGAAGGAAGGAAGTATGTAACCTCCTTGGCGCCGACAGTTGCTTCCAAGACTGGCAGCTGCAGCATATTTCTTTCTCTATGGCTGCAACACCTTGCGCTGGCGACATCAGATACCTGCGTGCCGGCAAGTGCCTCCGAAAGTGACGCAAAGCGAGAGCGCTTTTCAGCTGCATAAGATTGCTGCCAGACGGCTCGTGTCCGCTCCATTTTATTACAACAATTATTCGGACACTCGAGGCGCGTTCGCGCCGTCGCGGCACCGATGGCACACGCGCGGCCCGCGCGAGGAGGGCCTCCCTGCAGAGACGCGCAGTGCTGCAAAAACGACGAAGCCGAGTGGACGCACCTTGGCGCTCTGCTCAATCGATTCCGCCAACTTTGCGTTGTGGCTTGCGCTACTGACGCGAGCGTTCTCGGCGCATAAGCTAGCGTTCCTGCTGAGGAACTGTGTACATAACCGTGGGGAATACACGGGTCTAAGCAGGACACTCAACATCGAGCTAAAGCGACCTGATTATTTTAATTGGGCGCTGAGAAACGCCGATGACGTGTCGCACCTCGACGCCTGTATGCGCCATCGCCAGCGTTTCTCATCGCACCAGCGTTGTGGCGCATGCGTGGCACCTGCGAGAGCGACGTCCTTGCTGTGCAGTAGCAGTGGCGTCACGTGCTGCGTTGCGCCGTGGCCCCTCTGCGCAGTGTTTGAAGACCGTGCGAAAAGCTCGAACGCAACGCTGTAAATCTTGCTATCGCTTTCAGTGCTTCGCCTCCGGGTGAAACTGGCAATTTTTTTTTGCTTCTACGCGACGAGTATACATGCCTTTGACGACTCTCCACTCTTTTTCATATACCTGTTAACTAATACGTTTGATTCATCTGTATTTCACGTAATTGTATATCCACGGCAATCTCCACAAAGATAAACCTCAAGACGTCTACACCGCGGTGTTGAAGTAGTGATTGAAGCCAGCTGTATTGCGGGCAGCCTTCATTTGCGCAACAACCAGCTCGCGAGTGGGCGCAGATGTCCCGTATTCACAAAAAGCTCTCGTGCTACAATTGTTCGTAACTTGAAACTGCTGGCAATCCTGATGATGTCAGCGAAGGCAGCCAGTCAGTGGCCACAAGCGCTTACGAACAAGGGTGCTTTGTGAATTCGGCCCCTCCTCGTTCTTCCATTCAATCCATTTTACGTGCTTTTTCCAAGATGACGTAATACCAACTCGCCGTGGTCACTACGATCTTGAATGATTCACGTGTCGCTCTGCAATCACTGAGATCCCCACGCCAATTCCCCGCGCCAGCGAAACTAGTCGGTTACGGACATTACCTGTCTTCATGCAAGCGCTTGAGCGGCAGTGTCGCGCTGCACTGGTTGTCTGCCCACTGTAGCGCAGTCGGCAATATTACCAATGTGTCACAGTGTGTCACAGTTCACAGTGTGTCAGCATAGGGGTTCCTAATGCCATATTCAACAAGTGACGTAGTAGCACGCGCGCCAGCTGCTGCGTTGTAGCATATTTGTCGTACAGCTGTTGCGATGTCATTGTATCATGCAAGACGCGTTCTCTTTCTGCACAGCACTTGTGTCGCACGTGTTTCAAAAAGGCAGCGAGGTCGCCCACGGTAGGCGATGCCTTACACGTGAGGAAGGGGGAAATGACGACAAGCCCTGTTGTGGTGCTCTTCCAACGACTCTTGTTCAACAAGGAGAGGGTCAGCGTGCGCGCGCCCGCAGAGGAACGTTCGCTCACGCGCATGCAGTCAGAAGCGCTCGCGTACTGCCGTCGTCTTCGTGAAGCTCAACAATGGGCTTTTGCGGCCTCGTGCATGCAGCGCCTCTTTCCTTTCTGCAACATCTCCGCGGGCGACTTTCGAGTTCGCGTTTGATGTACAATAACAGCTCGCGAATTTTAACGCGATAGCGTTAAGGAGCTCGTGTCGCAGAAAAGCCGGTGTCGTCGGCGTCGGTGTCGGTGTCGGCGTCCGCGGCGTTGGCCGTGGACATCATTCCCGAAGGGTTCGCAGCACACTGGGGCGCGTGCGCGCATCATGAATGGCGATTAGTCACCGAGGCTCACTCAACAATTAGGCCATGACACGAAAAGGTGTTGACATAAACCGGTAGTAAGGGCGAAATATTTCTGAAAGCTAAGAAGTATATTTTTCTGCCAGCAAATGCTATTTCTTTCTTTCCTTCTTTTATTTGCTTTTGTTTTGTTTTAAAGCTTTGTCACGGAATCCATGCATCAAGTTTTATCGTGGTTCAGTTTCAAAAACACGTAGGGATAGCTGCGGACATCTTTTTCTTTATTTTATTGGCTTGTTCAAGGATATATGTTGGTTCACGCATGTGGCGGCGGCTAGTCCTTGCCTCATAAGAACTACTGTTCCATACATATGGTGCTATACACTCTGATATTATTGTACACGTAAATTGTATGTAAAACGTATTGTACCTACCTATATGACATATACTGGCTGTTTCCACGAACACTTTCAGAATTTGAAGCGAAAGCGTCAGATCCGCTATGTTTCAAGGTTGCGTTGTGAGGTACAGAAAACTGGAGCGCTCGTGCCACTGCTCGCGCGTTCGCCATCGTCTTCTTCCACATCGCTGCCCCGTCGATGCCGCTAATCATGCCAAAGTTAATTGAAATGGAGTTAATTAAGACACTCAAACCCGCTTTCTTAACGAATTTCTTAACAAAACGTCGTTTTATGCATTCAAGCACAAAAGTAACTGGAACGCCAATGCATTTCTCCGCAAAGTTCGGGAAATAGTATCCCGAAACTTGTGTTATCCTGTGGGTTCGTTCCAAGTGGTTCCGCCTTGCGAAGTCTACGGCTAGAATTTGTAAATTGCAATATAGGCCAATAAGGCCCCGCCCGAGGATCCCAAGAAGAACAACGCCTCTCCTTACTACTAAATTCTCAAACGCACTCCCAAACGTGAACAACATCCTCAGTAAATACTACACAATTCTCACCAGCAACGAGAAACTTTTCCCGACCCGCCCAGAGTAGCCTACAGACGCAACGCTAATTTTAAAGATATTATTGTGCATGCCAAACTAAGAACAAAGACTAAGCTGGGAACCGGCCCCTGTGGCCGCCGCAGGGGCTCTACATGCAAACATATTCAATCTACTACCACAGTAAAAAGTACAGCGTCAAACTACGTGCATAAGGTAACTTCGGATTTCACTTTCACATCAAGCAACGTAGTCTACTGTTTAGAATGTGCCACTTGTAGCAAAACAATACATAGGTGAGACTGGACAACAAATGCATACAAGACTCAACGGTCACCGCGTGGACACAAAACACAATTTACCTAAAGCACTAGCCAGCCACTTTAATGAACATGGTCATATATTTGACAAAGCAAAGCTCTATATACTACAAACAAATTTCCGTTCACATCGCGAAAGGAAATATACGGAATCATACCTCATACACAAGTTTAACTGCCTACACCCGACGGGAATTAAGCTGGCAAGTGGCAAATTAGAATCTTTAAAAGCGGTAACTTAAATCTGAAATTCTCATATCATCAACCAAGACACAGTACACATTATGCCACCAGCTAACCTTAATTCTTAACCTCACCTATTCTTCCATTTCGAAATATACTCTTTCATCTTTTTACGTTTATATCAACTGTACGACCCCCTTTTCCCATGTACTCCGGCCCCCGCCCGCTTCTGCGCACGTCACCCTCTTATTTGTTATTCCGGTTTCCATTCCCCCCTCCTATTTCTTTTCTTTTTTGTCTGTTTTATATTATATGTTTCTTCAAACACCCTCACCAACACATTCAGAAATCCCAGACGTCATTATACCTTTTTCGGCGCCTGAGCCACACAGGGTATCGCCATTTCTGTATACTGCCGTAACGACACCTACGTTGAGCTACTGGGGCTAACGGCCCTTGAAAGACCATGCCGCTGCCTTCCAGATACGCCATACATTGCACCCCAGACTCCTTCTCGCCATCTTAACTGCTTCAAAATTACTCGGCGCCTTCCTGCTATGCTACTAAAGTCACGCTTTCAACTCAGGCTGTTTTTTTTTTTTTTGCCTGTTGCGTTACTCGCCCACTGACCGCCTAACCGGCTCTTCTAATGCCACAAGAACATGCCACCAACGACACCTCTGAATGCTCCCTAACCTCTCGTTTCCCCAACGCCCTCCCATACCCCCCTTCCCTTTTTTCTTGTTCTTTCTCCTCCCCCCCTTTTTCTCGCTCTTGTTGTCTTCCCCCCCCCCCCGTTTTTATCTCTCTCCTTTTCTTTCTCTTCGTTTCTCCCCGCAGTCCCACTCCCCCGCTCTTGTCCCCTCGTCTTGGGAACGGCGCTCACAGATATCGGGCGACAGCGCTCATTAACTCTGAAGTCTCTCCCTTTATAGCCAACACCCGCACGTGACGTCACTGCACTAAACCTTCAAAACTAACATGCCGAGGATGACGAGGCCGCCTTTGACAAAGATAGGTCCTCCTATCGAAACGTTGGCCAGCCTTTCTGAGGCACCTTATCTCTGTTTACACACTTTATAATATAGGCCATAAGGTATTTAGTTAAAAATTTGTGAATTTTTGTTAATTAGTCGATTACTCATTTCAATTTCTTTTTGCAAGCAGTGTCCATCGCTTTGAGTAGACCACCTCGTTAGCTAGGATTGTGCTACCTGCCACAAGCAACCTTTCCATGATATTGAAAGTGCTCTCCGTATAGGCCAATACTGTATATATGCATAACATGCACTCTTTCACATACTATTATCAACAGCAGAATATTACAAAGAAACTCTCAATTCGAGAGTGCAAACGAAACAGCGCTTCACATATGAAGCAGTAGGACTAACAATAAAACACTCCATATGAACAAGGTTTCTTTTATTACGGTGTGGTGTATGCCGATCCACTAATAGCACTGGACTAAGTCACTTTCCTCAAGAAGCCTTTTCAAAGCTGTTAGACAGGACTTTTGTTTGGCATTTGTTGGCCACAATTTCACTAGTTTCTTCAAACTGGATACGTCATTATTGAAAATTTCAGTCTATGTCCTTGTATTTGTCCTTGTACGATTGTCCTTGTACGATTTCTTCAAGTCAGTCTTAACGGAAGACAATGGTACACTTCCCCCTCTTCCACTATCCTGTACCTCAGTGCTTGATCCCTTAATAATAACGGACGCCGGAATCCACAATCTTCTCCTCAACATTGACCCTAAAAAAACAAACGGCCGTTACGAAATTCCAAACTAATTCCCCCCAAGATATGCTGAGTGGCGCCGTAGATATCTGGAACAGATTTTTCGTAAGTCACTAGCAACTAGTAATCTACAACACGACTGGAAAAAGGCTAAAATAATACCTATCCACAAGAAAGGAAACAAAAATAATGTTGCCGATTTCAGGCCCATATCTCTCACCAGCACTTCATGCAAAATACTAGAACACATCATTCTAAAACACATGACAGTGTTTCTAGAACGCGAAAATATCCTATCGTCTCACCAGCACGGTTTTCGATCTGGCTTATCAACCATCACTCAACTAACAGAGGTAGTTCATGACCTTGCTCTTAGTATTAATAATCGTTCTCAATTGACATGATTTTACTTCACTTATCTAAAGCTTTTGATTGAGTGAGTCACACTAAGCTAATTGCAAAAGTGGAGCAAGCCATCGGGAATGGAGAAGTTTCTGCTTGAATAACAGCTTTTCTAACACACCGCTCACAATTTGTCATGTTTGGCCATATGCCATCTGATGTCGTTCCTGTCACGTCTGGAGTGCCACAAGGCTCGGTACTGGGACCGCTGTTATTCCTGATCTTTATTGACGATATAACCGATAATATAGTGTGCAAAATCAAACTATTCGCCGATGATTGCGTAATATATAAAGAAATTAACAGTCATAACGACCATCTCGATCTTTCTGATTCCCTTAACACGCTAGCCGAGTGGTGCTCCCAGTGGCAAATGTCTATTAACGTCAATAAATCAGTGGCAACGACAGTAACAAGAAAATAGCAACCCTCTCATTTCACCTATATCGTTAATGGCACACCTCTTTCGATGGTTGAGCAACAGAAATATTTAGGGATAACGCTGACGTCAAATCTCAATTGGGAAACACACATAACTAATATTACAATAACTGCACTGCGAAAGCTATTTTATCTAAAAAGGCGCCTAAAGATCGCTCCAACGAACATTAAGCTTCTGGCCTACAAAACATTTGTGAGAACTATTTTAGAATACGCTAACACAATTTGGTTTCCTTGCACAGCAGCTAACATAGCTAAACTTGAAGCCGTACAAAGAAAAGCCGCAAGGTTCATTCATAGCAAATATCGTTCTACGGACTCACCTTCACATCTCTTAGCTTCCTCAGGCCTCCGCAAATTATCGACGAGAGCAAAACAAGGTCGACTAGAATTCCTGTTTCAAATTCTGCACCGTCAGTATGAAATTGATATCACCCAGTACATTTCATATCCGCACTCTAGAATAACACGGCATCAACACGAGCATACGCTAACCGAGTATTCCTTTTCTAATGAGGCATTCAGGTACTCATTCTTTCCTCGGGTAATCAGGTAATGGAATGAACTTAACTCGTCATGAAAAGCGACAAACTCTTTATCCCTGTTCGTTTCACAGCTGGATCCCTATCACAAGAGATTATTAACGACTTCTGATTTTTGTTCCCTGTTCTCTTTATGTTAAACTGACAGTACTTAGAAAAAAAATTGTATACACTTGTTTGTTCCCAAATATTTCACGTTTTTGCTTTGTCTATGATGTGCCTCTGTTGTTGATCATTTCATTCTGCGTTGTTTAGTGTTCTATTGTTTACCATATCTACCTTATCTTTTGTATTTTGCTGAATATCGTTGCTTTTTTATTCTTTGTCTAGCTCGCACGTGTATTTATGTACGGAAAAAAAATTGTTCATGCCCGTCTGCTAGGCTCTCGGCTGAGAGAGGTAGTATTGCAAAATAAATAAATAAAATAAATAAATATTGTTTACCTCTTGCATGTGCTGGCTTCACGGTTATGGAAGCAATAATATTTGTATACTTATGTCGAAGAAAAAGGAGAAATAAATACCGCTCGAGTGGCGGTTACGACAAAGAGTAAAGGTACTTCAATGGCGAGATCAATCATGACCTTCTAACACGCATCCCGGCGGGACGAAATATCGGGGATGAAGCCCTTAAATGCAATAGTAAGAAAGGAACAAAACACACGTCGTGCCCTTACCCGAAGGCACCTAGATATGGGATATTTCATAGTACATATGATATTTCAATTAAGAACATACCCGCAGCAATTTCTTGACAACTTTTCGACCTTCTCCTGGCAGCAGCTTCAACATATTGCGAAACATTCTTGTTCCTTAAAAAAAGAGATTATGTAGCGGCATAGAGTCAATTAATTCTTCCGCCCGCCACCACCACGCGTGGGAGCCGTCTGCGCTGTACCACATTTCGGAGCATGCGTCACAAGAGCGTAAATATCCTGAGCACCCCCCCCCCCCCCTTTCTTTTTTTTCACGACGCTTAACATCACGGTGGCCGACGTGATGCATGCGCCCAGCTCTCCATGCTCGAAACCAAGCGGATGAGCGATTCGAGGAGCGCACTCGAAAGAATTCTCCAGCTCTGTGTGCAGACTCGCGCTCCTGTCGACATTCATCCTTGGCACGTTTCTCCCGCATGCCGCGTCGGCTCTTGAGCAATGTCAGTAAACACTGCAGGTGTTTCGCCGGCTACGGCTTCGTGTCCCAATCGGCGGTCCCCCAATGTGGTGCCATTGGCTCGTGCAACTCCTCTAGCCTTTCGCGGAGCGCGAGTGGGCCGTGAGACGGCCTCTGGCGCGAACTTCACTCCACAGGGCATTGCGCCGTGCCACTGCCTACAAATGCACCTATACAATGGCATCTGTATGCCACTGTCCGGCCGGTCACGCACGTTTCACTGAACTCTATCTGAGCGCGGTGAGCTGAAACACGTGGTCGGCTCCAATATGCACGACGACGTACGGCTTCCGAATGCAGTGTGCGAGGCCCGGCGAGAAATCTGCGTTATCGGAATAGCCCGTGCGCGCTTTGATCGTGCATTTTCGCGTCTCGTCCGCTAATGCCTCAGTGCCTTACACTAAGGCTAAACCGAACGATTTATCCTGAAATTTAGTCACTTTTGTTGTCGTTGAGGCAGAGAGGGAGTAAATTTCGTAAATTAAGAAATCTTTGCAACTTCAGAAATCAACAATTTTTTTCACCTGGCTGAATGCTATCTGTGATTCACGCTGTTGTCTGTACCGTCAATACAAGCTGCCATCGATGATGCATCTTTCTTTTTGAAAAATAAAACTTACAAATACAATCTGATATGAGTTCGCACAAAAATTACTTTACATCCGCGACAAAAATAATTATCAGCTCTAGCAATTTATGTTCTACGCAGCAGTCAAGAAATATATATGGCGCATGCAGTATACAGGTAGGTAATTGAAAGCTGAAAGAGTGGTAGCCATCAGTGCCTCCAGTGTCCACGATGCTCTTTTCTTGATAAGTAATGATCTCCTCCGCCAACAAGCTGCCGCACACCGGTATAGTATTGAACATTGCCATTAGCAGCGTGTATTGTATAGCTGGCCAACATGTTGTTGTCCTGTACGAATGCGGTCTTTGACACTGCTGCGGGAAAAAAAACAAGTGGGGAAGACGACAAGGACGCACTGTCAATAAAAGCGCCAGCCTGAAAAGATGGCTTTCCTTCAGGCTTTTCTTTTTGTACTGGTTGCCTTATTTTTCATGGCTATATGCTCGTGAAACACCTTTTTCGCCTGCCACAATACAATGTAGTAGTTCGGAGAATATTATTTTAAAAGTTATCTGGAGAAGCCAGTGACAGTCTACTGAGTGAAAGATTGCACTTCATGGTATACACTGTTTTATGGATGAAATCTATGTTAATTTTAAGCACAGCAGTAACTAAACTTGAATGCCATTGTTCGCTCTGGCACTACGTACATCAATTTCTTGTCATCGACTCGAGTTCCACTTTCCGTTAAGTGTGGCACCATGATCTCGTCTACATTCAGGTAATCAATGCAGTCCAGCTGTTTGCTTAAAGATGTCAGTATCATGATTCGCCTCATCAATCCATGGTATTTTAACAGCGGAGTTCTTGAATAGTCTATATATTTTGAAGCAAAATAAACCGCGAACAAACATTATAGGATGAATATATTGCACGTAGTCTCGGAACTTTTTTTGAACAAAGCTGGCAATAAAATCAGCGTCACCAAGAAGACATTTTGGGATATACAGGCACATTTCTCAGGGTTATAAAGGATGTCCATGAGAAATAACGGAAATAAGCATTCGAAGCTGGCGGTACTTACGCACATTAGGAGTCTCTATGCTGATCACGAAGTGCTGTGGGTTTCATGTTCGCAAAAACCGCCTCGCGATGGAGTAAAAAATACAAAAACGTAAACACTACCTTGGAGTTTCCCACATACGACGTCTCTCAAGCCAAACCCGGCCGCCCACGCGTCGGCAGGAGTTGTTGCGGTGCCTCAATCGAACAGCCGTGAACAGCAAGAGTCACAATCTACGACGGTCTATTATAGCCTTCGAATTGTTTATTACGGTTCCCGAAAACAGCGTACTGCTTTCTCACTTGAGGCACAAGCTAGATTACACAAAATACTTCACAGATTACACAAAACAGAACACGAATAAAGCATACATAATTCGAAGACGTAAAAGCTGAACACATCCAGATCCAGGCAGGCCAATGCTACCCAAAAGGTGAGGTGGGCGGACGCGGTTAAGGGCTCACCGAAGCGGGGAGTCTCGGAGCCCTCTACACACACAACATCAATAATAGCAACACCAGTTACAATAACACTTGCGAATCCGAACATGAAGCCATCGCGGAAGTAAGGTGGACAAACGCTATACTCAGACAACTTGTTCAGAAGCTGACTAAGGAGGCCCAAGACCTCAAGAAAGAGCACATGCAACAACTAGAGAGGCTGGTCAGCGCGTCGGTCACCGACTACCCGAAGTCATCCATCAACCGGCCCCGAAGAAACGGGCAGTACAACCAAAGCACGAAAGCAGCAGGGTTGAACACGCCTGCTCGGAAATAAAAGACATGTTCACCGAAATACAGAAGAGAGTCAGCAGTATCCTGACGGCCGTCGCCAGTCTCACCGCCGGAGTAACTAGCATCGAAGTAGCAGCAGGGCTCACATCGCCACAGCAGGTACACCCGGGCACACACTCGTATCCAGACATATTCTTGGAAGAGCTCCCCTAACTAACAAAACCAGTTTGTCCAAGGTCAAATCCATGAGAACATGGATCCAGACCGTAAAGAATTCATAGTGTGGCACTGGAACTGCCGAGGGCTCGTTAGAAAAAAAAAGCCGCCTTCTAACAACACGTCAGAACCGCACAACCCAAACCGGACGTAATCTTGCTGCAGGACACGGGGGGTCACAGGCTTCGCTCCCGGCATACCGCGACGGGCCGGCTCCGGCACCGCCGACGGACAGGGGGGTTAACCACTCTGGTCAGAAATGGCCTCGTCGCCATCCGGCACGACATACGGGGAGTCAACCTGGATCACCTGCTGGTAGCAATCATTCTACATACGCATCGCAAACACAGCATATTCATCCTGAACTTACATAGCAACCCGTTCAAAGCGAGACAGAGATTCCTGCTACTGTTTAAGAAACCCACCAACCTCGCTGGCCCACACCCGCTCCTGATAGGCGCCCTTCAACGCCCCGAACCCAGCGTGGGGCTACGACCACGCCACGGCCAACGGCAAGCACCTCTGGCAATACTCACAAAACCTAGGCCTCACGATCATCACGGACCCCTCCGCTCCCACGAGGATGGACAACTCGGTTTCCCGAGACACCACACCGGACCTCACCATGGTCAAAAACATCGAGAACTCAAGGTGGCGAATTTAAATATTCGTATTTAAATATGACTGTCGACCTGGGCAGTGACCGCATATTATAGAAATCAAGGTCCCGACCCTCGCGGGGAGCCCCCTCACAGACCAGAAGCTTCGTATTCACGGACGGGGACAAGTTCCGCAGGCAGAGAGACGCGGCCCAAAACGACGAGCCGTTGAGCGACACCGACTCATGGGCCGCAAAACTGATCAGCGACGTCGAAGGAGCCACACAGAACATCACCACCGAGACCCAAACGAAGATAGCCGCCTAGCCCACCTCATCCAAGCCTAAACTTCCATCCAAAATCGGTGGAAAGGCCAGCGACTCAACTGCAAGCTAAGGAGAAAAGTCGCCGACCTCAACAGAGAGATCGAAGTGCACTGTCAAGCACTGAGCAGACAACATTGGGGCGAGATCTGCAACTTTCCAACGGTGAGACGTGGAAGCTCCTCAAACAACTCCTAGACGAAAGCAAGAGTAAATCCAACCAACGAGACAACCTGCGCAGGCTCCTCCAGACAGACAAAAATGCAACGCACTGAAATGACGTCATCCAAAAACTGAGAGCCAAATATCTACCTCAAAAAATCCACAGTCCAGCAACGAGACTATCGGGGCGAGGCGAGCCCCGCCGTAGACGAACCCTTCATTCAGCACGGCCGAGATCAGAACGGTGCTGCAGGCACTCAACGGCGAATCCGCACCGGGACCAGACAGAATAACAAATAAGTCCCTAAGAAACCTAGACGACAAGTAGATTGACAAGCTAACCATGTTCATCAATGGTTGCTGGAAAGAAGGCAAAATTCCACTTCGATGGAAGACACCTAAAGTCATCCTCGTTCCCAAACCCGGAGAACCCCCAGTCTCGAAAATTTGAAACCGATCTCGCTGGCGTTCTGCGCCGGGAAGGTCATGGAGCACGTCTTCCTCAACCGCATCAACGCACACCTCGAGGAGACACTCGCATATCTCCACACTATGATTGGTTTCCGCGCTCACCTCAAGGTTGATCAAATAGGTCGCGAAGCTTCGGGCGAAGAGCGGTTCAGTACAGATTGTCAGCGACATCAACAAGGGGGGTTACTGGAGCAGCGGTTGAAGCGCGACTATGTTTGGAGGGAAGAAACATTGGGAAAGAAAAAAAAGCGTTTTTTAATTCAAGCGAGACACAGTTAGATTCATTCAACGAAAATAAAATTCCTGGTCAATTTTATATATTCGTGACGAGTTAAGAAAATAAAACTTTATTCAATTTTATTATTCTTAATAAATGCATTTATTTTCGGCGCCCATCGTTACAGGGGACGTTGACGCCACTATCACTCGCAATGCAATGCACGTCTTGAAATGGGCAGAAAGGCACACTCGTAAAGTTCACCTGTTGAAATACGCCCCCCTCACAGTTTGTGCTTTCTTGCTTGTGGAAGTTTGTATGAATTTGGTGACACGGGTAGCTTCATTGCTTCTTAATCTGTTCAGTCAAAAGTAGTTAGTTACGACCGCCAGATAATTGTGTAGTTGTTTTCGTGCGACTGCGCCGGCCGACGAGCTTGGCGTCCAACCATAGAATCAGCACTCTACACCTAAAGCTTTCGTCGGCCTCCAAAGAAAGTGCGATTTCGACAACCGTACGGCTGGCTTTTCCTGCATCGCTTTCTGCTCTGAAAGCGCGAAACGCCCATCAAGTCGAATGACGGGGCATTTGAATATATAGCTCCAAAAGCAGGCTAACAAAACAAATTTTGCGCCTTCGAAAACAAAATGACGTCACTTCTGCTTTTAACGGACATGGCGTCACATTATTTTTTCTTCCACCAGAAGTGTTCCCACCACATACAGATGGCGCTAAGCCCCATGAACCACCGATGGACCGCCATGCATTGAACGTATGGGCTCCTATGGAAACTTCGCTACCAGGTATATTTACCTTGCTCACCTCCCCACGCAGGACGCCATGCTACAGCTCAAGGATCCTAGAAGACCGAAACCGGGGCACCAAGGTGATCCTCAACCTCAATCTAGAAAAAGCATTCGACAACGTGGCGGACTCCGCCATTATAGACCAAATCTCAAACTTGAACCTAGGCGTCCGAGCATGCTACTACGTCAGGGAATTCCTCACTGACCAAAAAGCCACGCTTATTGCCGGGGACATGTAATCGGAAGAACTGAGCATGGGCAGCAAGCAGGGGCGTAGCCAGGGGCGGGGGGGCGGCTTATCGGGCTTCAGCCCCTCCCCCCAAAATTTTTTCGTGTTGTCATGCAGCACCGACTAAACAACCCCCGGTGCCGAAAATCATTCTGTATTTTGTCTAGAATGTATTTTTCACGCTCAAAAAACATTTCGGAGCGAAGATTGTGAACTCGGGCTGGATTTCGTGGCAACGCCAATGAACCTAAAGTCGCATAACGCAATGAGCCCCATCCGAGTAGAAAGTTTCATGGGCGTTTTGATGACGAGCGGGCTCGTCGCGGCGTCTCGCGGAGGCCGCGGAATCAACGGAGCGCATGGATTTCAATTCCGAAACTTTATGGCTATAAAGACCCTATAAATTTTGATGTGAAAAGTGCATTGACATTTCCAAAGTCGTGCTTTAGATTTTCAATTCCGCATGGTTGTGGGTTTATTGTTCTCATAAACATCTGACGCCAAAGGTGCATTGACTTTTCTAAAGTCGTACATCGAACCATACAACGAAACAAGCCATATCAACACACTATCAGACAAATTGACAAAGCACGCAGCGAGGTCCGATGAGACGAAGCGTTGTGATTGTTCATTTGTGCCGTCGTGTCACAGAAAAAAATAACATTTTTTTCACCTGCGCCAAAGCATCCATATCGAGACACTATATAAAGCCAGCAAAGGTAACTATACGTTTTTATTAATTTTTTATACTTTGAATTTTATTCACGAGGACCCCATTCAGCCTCTTCAATTTTCTTGTTCTCACTAACTGCGGGCTTCCAGAGCCAGCCAGAGGTCATGCGTTTTTCCCGTGTTGGCCCGTGAACCACGCGCCGCACTTCGGTGCGCGTTCGTTTTTCTCTGGCCGAGTGGATTTTGGCCTCACAGAGTTTTGGACGCTTTCTGGCTAGCCGACGAGAAAAAGAAGCAATGGTCGCTCGCCGCCACCACTACCGGGAATCGAAGGATTGCATCGCGTTCGCTTGAGGGCATCACCTTAATTTCGATGTTATCGCAACCTCTTCGGGAAGCCTTTTGTCTCGCCAGTGTAGGAAAACGAGCAGCATGCATACGGTTCTCTGTGGACCAAACGTCTCACGTTTTTTTCGATATTCCTTCGGTAGCCACATTAGGTGCCCAAAATACGCATTCGGTTGTGGCTAACATGCTTTCCTTTGCATTTTTTCGTTTCGGTGCCCCCGCCCCAGCAAATAAAAAAGAAGACGTTGTTGTGGCGCAGCTAATCGTCGTATGGTGAAAGTTCGATTTTGTTAATTCTACTTTTGCGGAAAGAAATGGGCCACGGCACTCTTCCATTGCCGGATACCCTTACTATGCTAGTGCGATAGCAATCATATGGACACTCAAGGCGCATTCCTGTCGTCGCCGTCGCCGTCATGTTCCGTATGAAGTCCAAGGGCGATAACATCGTCACCGCGCGCCGCATGCGTTATGTGCGAATGAAAGTGCAGGAGGAAGGGATGGGGTGAGCCGACGATGGTGGGTAAGTCTTGTGTGCGCAACGGAGAAAAGCGGGGAGGAAGCACGCCGCCGTCCGTCGCGCGCGATGCATCGGAGCGATTGAGGGAGGAGGGGGGCGGGCCTCAAGATTCCGTTATCTGTGAATCTGTGATTGCGCAACATGTTTATTTGCCTTGTTGGACACACTATACAGGGTGTTTCAGCGAACTATAGCCAGAGTTTAAAAATATGCCGATGTGCTTTAAGATGACGCGACCAAATGCATGTCGCTCCCTTTTGTATGCAGTGCGTCATGATATTTTTGCATTTTCTTTAATCAGATATTTCGGCAAGATTATATAACCAATTTCTCAAGCAACGAAGCTAGGAAAAAATTCAAATTGAAAGTTGCAGAGCGGTTTGCAAAACGTTCGAATAAACAGTTTCTGTCTTTCTATCTATTAGGTACTAGGGTTTTTCAGCTTGCTGCGGATGCCCGCGAAATAAAAAAAAACACAACGTGACATGCCCGCTTGCGCGTCGTGATTGCACTGCTCCCAAACATTCTGCGCATTGACAGCTATAGGTGCGGTGGCGCTTAAAACGCGACAGGGCAGCGACGCAAGCGTTGGCTTTTCGTAGCGAACGTTATCGCTTGCGCTGCGTAAAGCGACTGACAGACGCGGTGGTGGTGGTAGATGGTAGTTCCAGAAAGCGATAAACAGACTATCGTGCATCGGCTGTTACAGCGCGAGCAATTTCGGGATGCCTTTTTCCAACGAGGAGAAAGCAGACGTGATCTTTGTCCTAGGGCTGCAAGCGGACAGAGACGGCAGGCTGCAAGAATATTTCGAAGCTGGCACCCGGGTACGCGACATAGCCGGATGACAAGATTAACACCTACGAGTCGCTGAAGCAAACCAGAAGCTTCACAAGAAAGAGGCAGAGAGCTTCAGTCATAAATAATGAGCTTCGCTTCAACGTTTTGTCTTTCATGGCGGCTAATCCACAGGCTAGCACGTGCAGCGAGGCGCACAGCTCGGTGTGTCCAACTCAGCTACCTGGAGGATTTTGAAAAGAGCTGGACTGCACCCCTGTCATCTGCAGTTGCGTCAATGCCTGGAGTCAATGGATCTCCAAAAGAGACTCGACTGCGAATTGGATTTAGATTCAGGAACAGCATGATCCCGACTTTCTCACCAAGGTACTCTAGACAGACGAGGCCAGCCTTTCCCGAAATTGACAAGTAAATGTCCACAACACACACTATTGGAGTGAGCAAAATCCTCCCTGGCTAGGAAGATCCCGCCACCAATATCAGTGGTCCTTTAAGGTTTGGTGTGGAATATATGACAGCACAGTCACTGGACCAGTGTATTTTAACAACACTCTGACCGGCAATAGTTATGTAAGTGAGTTCCTCAAGGGGCCAGTTGAAGACTTCTGTTCCAACATGCCACTAGCCCTGCTTGACGCAATGCAGTATCAGCGCGACGGGGCCCCAGCCCACACCTGCAGTCAAGCAAGAGCATGGCTTGATGTTACCATCCCCGGGCAATGTATAGGGAGATGATGTTACCCCCCCCCCCACTCCGTACGAAATATCTGGCTACGCCACTGGCAGCGAGGGAACGCCGCAGGGTTCGGTCATATCGCCCTGCTCTTCGCTCTCGTGATGCTCAATCTGCCGCGGAAGTTAAAAGTAGACGGCCTCCACCACACCATCTACGCTGATGAGAACACGATCTGGATCAGTAAGGAAAGCGACGGCCAGATAGAGGCCGCATTCCAAGAATCCGTCCACAAGGTAGAAGAGTTCCTCGTGAGGACGGGCCCTACGATGCTCCTCCGGCAAGTCTGAACTCCTGCTATATTGTCCCACACTCAAGGGCAGACCGCCCAAGGGTTACAGCGAACCGACACAACACGAGTCAATCAAAATCCACACACAGGACGGCAGCGAAATTCCAAAAGTACGCAAGATCAAGGTCCTAGGCATGATCATCAAGACGAATGGAATTAACGGTGAGACCGCCAACAAATTAACGACCCAGGTCAACGATGCCATGTGCCTGATCGGCTGGTCACAAACTCAAGAAAAGGCATGAGAAAGAAAAGCGCCAGCAGACTCATCCACTCTCTCGCCATCAGCCATATCGCCTACGTGGTAGCCATCCACAACTGGTCAACTAGCGAAAGAAACAAGATTAACCTCCTCATCCGAAGAACGTTCAAGATTGCTCTCGACCTCCCGGACTCCGCCAGTACGGAGCTCCCCCTCGAGCTAGGACTACACAACACGGTGGGGGGATCGCCGAAGCACAGCGCATATTTCAGCTCGAAAGACTCACAAAGACCGACACGGGCCGATGCATCCTCGACCGACTGGGCATCACGTACCACAACCAATACGGACACAAAGCACAAATACTCAAGGAAACCCGAGAAACTATGCACGTTTCAGCCATCCCCCGGAACGTCCACCCAGTCTTCAACAAAGGTCGCCGACTAGCAAGAGCCAAAGCCCCCCTCCGATCGTACGGCAGGTAGACCGACGCGCGCTTCGTCGACGCCGCGGAACACCCCGAAGGCTGACGCTTCACTGTAATAGGCACCAACTCCGAAAGTGACAACGCGTGTAGCGTCGAAACCCAACATCCAGAGAAAGTCAAAGAGGTAGCCATCGCCTTGACCCTCTCGAATCCGGACTGCAACACCATCCTGACAGACTCGCAGGCGGCGGTGAGAAAAGGACGCATTTCGCCCAAAGCCAACAACATCCTTAAGTGAAGACGCACCCCCGAGGTTCATCCGAGAGTAACCGTATGGTTCCCCGCCGACGTCAACACGGGCGACCAGGCATCCCTGAACCTCAACGGGGTAGCCCACCGCAGATTACGAGAGCTGACGGACTGCGCCCAACCGGCCTCTCGAGAAGACCCGCGAGCCGAATGAGACAGACTGACCAGATACGACGATGTCACAAAGATGCACCAACAAGCTAGAAGAACATTCCCACCACCACACAGAGATCTAAACAGAGCACCATCGGTGGCCTTATGTCAACTGCAAACAAATATCTTCCCGAACCCGTTTCGGCTCAAACGGACATTCCTTGAAGTACACAAAGATGACACATGTAAGATATGCAAACAAGTCACAGCTACACTCAAACACATGTAAGATATGCAAACAAGTCACAGCTACACTCAAACACATGCTGTAAGAATGAAACGCTCAACGCAACAACGAGTTAAACTCTGAGTCCTTATCGCTGAGGTGGGCCGCCGCTCTGCGCAGCTCCGACCGCGGCGACCAACACTGGGTCGTCCAGCAGGTTCACAAGATCTCGACGTCCCGTCGTGGGGGACTTGAGCCCGAGTCGCCAAAATCCTGCCGGACAATTCTATGAAGTTGTTACAAACCAACAAAGTAAAAGCTCTGCCACTTATAAAAACAGATGTATCAGATATGAAAATACCAGCATCGTCATGCTATGAAATAAACATTGCAATTGAAATATGGAACTCGGATTACGAACGTTATGAACTTTAAAGATATGATTGAGCGGAAAACATCTTTCCAGAAAATATGATCGACTTATTTATGAGTTTCAATTTCAGACTTATCCGTTAAGTTTTAGAGTAATCGTATGTGATTTTTTTCATGAGTGCGACCGTTATTATTTGCGAATCCCTATGTGGAGAGGAACTGCCGGTGCGAATTAAAGGCGCCACCATCTTCTACGCATCATACGTTTTAAAAAGCAAGCAGATTAAAGCTGCACCCAGTATTCAAGATAACCATAAGTACGCTTATGGAAAATGAGCAAGCCCCAAACTTTACGTCACCAATTCACTGTTTTCCTGTTTTACCTCTTGGTATTACTCTCATGCTATTATAATAATAAGAACGACATTGTTAAGCCTTGAAATGGCAGCCTCTTGTCCTTCCTGGAAATTTCAGACATGGCCCCGTTCTGACCATGTTCAGCTCGCGTGAGAGGGAACACACTCTACGTGTTGTGTTGGCATTTTTCGATGGCTAGTCTCTGCATGTGTTTAGCGCACGTTAGACCTGTGTACTCGTTACATCGTAATAAAACAGGAATGGGAAGGCGAAAGAGGTTCACAGAAGAAGGAAGACGACATGGGCAAGCGCTCAATGTTTAAGCGAATTGCCCAAGGACAGATGAGGCTATATACTAGGCGACAGACATCAGCATTATGGGAAATGAAATGAACCTTGGACCATCCCCTACCTCCCCTACCGGGAACAGGAGTACACACGAAGCTTGCGCAACCCTAGGGGAAGGGTCGGTTATAGTTTTCTTTAGCGTTTGAGACACATTATGCCACTACCGGGAAGAGGAGTGCAAACGAAGCTCCGCGACTGTTTGCTGTCGTAATTCCTCGGCTTCGCGCTCCCTCGCGGCGAGGTCGGCACGTCGACGACGAGCCCTTCCTCGAGCGAGTTCCCGGTGGCGTTCATCAAACATCGCGTCTTCTTCGGCTGAACGCACGATGCGCGGCCCGCTCCCGTTGCCGTTGCTTCAACGCAGCCTGCTCTTCGGCAGAACGAAGCAAACGCGACCTCCCCATCTGACTGCCGTGCCTGAACTGCGAGGAAACAGCGGAAGCGAGGCGAGCTAACACGCAATCACGCCCTTTCCCCCTCTGAAGGGAGGGGATGCCTGTGACTGACTCGCGCCTTGCGCTGCGTCTACTTAGTCATGCATATAAAACATGTGGGCTACCTATAAACATAAACATCATGTGGGATAAACATCATGTGGGCCACCTTGTGCACATACGGCACAGCCACCGTATGTGCACAAGGTGGCCCACAATCTGAAAAAGGTAGCGAGCAGACATGGCGTCCCGCTAGTGTTTTCAGCCCCAAGGAAGCTCGGAAGCCTTTGCTCCCAAATCGCCAAAAGAAAAGAAAAAAGAAGCGAAAAAGGCTGTGGAACCAAACATGGGCGACCTTTCATGAAGTGTGCCGAAGGGGTTGTCTACGAGATCCCCCTTTCGCGCGGTCGTTCCTATATAGGCAAGGCCGGGCGCTGTGTTAATGAGCGTGTCAGGGAGCATGAAAGAAATGTTTAGCAAATGAAAAAGGGCCCAAATTTGCCTAAGCACATCGGGACCTGTTCCTCACGCTCTTGTGAACCACGTTTTTCAGATGTGCGGATTCTTGCCCGAAGTACATATACTAGAGCAAGGGAACTGGTTGAAGCCTATCGCATAGGCAAGAAAGGCAGCTTGTGCGTGAGCGATACTTCGATATCATTATATAAGGCCGAGATGAGGTTTCTTGAGCGTGGTGCGTCATGAATGTTTTATTAGATGCGTGAAAGAATAAAGGCGCCCTGTCCCGTTTTCTTCTCTTGAGTGTGTCTGTTTATTTGGCGTCTTCATATCTTATAATGAATAGCTACCAACTAGCCCAACAAGAAGTGCTTTTAATATAAAACCCCCTTTAAAGGGCACGCATGACGACCCGACAGTGGCTGACACTATGCCTCTGAACATGGACGCGTTCGGCTGCAAGATGTCGAGCTCTGCAAGAGCGGTTTCAGCGGCCGCGTCTGGCCGTGGTAAAAGGACTTCTGTCACCCCACCGGGCTATCGGTACGTGCTACCGACTTTGCCATCAAGCAAAACTATGAAGTGTAAGAACAAACTATGTTTGTTCTTACACTCCGACGCTGCCGGGAGGACATTCCCCCTCGAAGGTTTCCGTGACCCGCTGCAAGAACTCGGTGCACTGAAAGACGTGGCCGGTAAAGGGCCCTTCGAAATGACGCATGTGTGGCTCATCAAGCTACGAACTCTACAGGTGAAGGAAGTGCTGGTTAACGCGGGTGGTCTGGAGGTAAAAGGGCACTTTTGCGCCGTCATTGACCCTCTACAGCAAGACATCACACTCTAAGTGCACTGGGTTTCATGCTACGTTACCGGGGTGAAGAGTGCTTTCGACCACTACGGCGAAGTGAAACTGGTTCGACAAGAGGTGACGGACTTCGAGCGAGCCGAGTCACCACGCGCATTGTGCGGATGACGCTCCGAGAGAACACCGGGCGCTCTGCCACATTTGTTCAAGGCCTTTGGTGCCTCAGTGCTTGTCTTCGTTTTCGCGAGAGCTCCAATTTGCCTTCGGTGTTGACACAAAGGACACATTAGAAGAGACTGTAGAGTGCTCAGTGCCTGGAATCCGGCAATGAAGCACATGATTGCGTGCGTACGCAGGCAAGAGTTACGGACAGCAGGCAACCTGACGACGAGGGTCTCGAATTTATGGAGGTAACGGAGAATCGGCAGCGTCCTTGGAAACGCAGGTTGAACAAGTGGCACGCGTATGCACCAATAAAAGTGAATGACCGGCTAAGTTTCTTTCAAGAAATATCGCAGTACCTGAAAACAGACAGTTTGATACTGTTAGGAGGTTTCAATTGCGTTTTGAACTCGGACGCTCGTTCGAGTGATCTGATAAGAGCGGCGTCTTTCTGAGGGGGGCCATTGGTAGAGCCCTGTTGGAAGACATTGCACATTACGCGAATGGGGGCAATAATCATTATACTCATTTTCAAGGCAATAACCATGCAAGGTTAGGCAGAACTTACCTTTTGCAAGAATTTCCACACTGTGTGATGATTACAAGGTGTTGAACATAACATTTACCGAGCATTGTTTAGTTGCCTTCACCATAGGGAAAGAGATCACCGCGAAACATAGAATGAAATGGGAAGCATCGAAATGAAATGCGAAACTGTTAAAAGACGATCAATTTCTGAAAAGTGTACGAACAGAAATTGCTGAAGCAAATTTTGACTGAAAAAGTATGGGGTGAGCGACGGAAGATGTTTAAAGAAGCCGTAAAAATGAACGCCATAGAGCGAGCAGTATAAATACGTTTTGAAGAGCGCCAAGATGAAAATAACCTTTATGGAAGAAATAAGGGAAATAAAGAATAAAATTCAGGCTATCGACACGGGAAAACACCGTGGCGCACTTGTTCGTGCATGAACGCAAAAGATCTTGGCTGATGAAATGCCAACAAAGCCTGCTTTGGGAACTGAGAAAGAGTATGCGAGGGGAAACGAAATAGGTGAGATTGAATACAAAGGGAAAATATCTAGAGATGCCGAAGAAATCAATTATGCCTTTGAGGAATATTAGAGAGAGCCCTTCAAGTGTAGAATACCGAGCAAGCCTGGGTATGAAAGCCATTTTCTAACCGCTCTACCTAGATTAGACGCTAAAGAAACAGAAAGTTTATCAGTAAATATCACAGCAAAGGAGATAGAAATGGCCATTGAAGACCTTAACCCTGGAAAATTGCGAGGACCTGATGGCTTAACAGAAGCTTTTCACACAAAGCCTTCTGTTCGCAGAAAGCCATCGTGTTAGAACGTGTTTTTAAGGAGGTGTATCAAGAAGGTCGTCTGCCACCATCTTTTAAAAGGGCGTATACAGTCTTAATACCAAAAAGCGACGACGCGAATAAACTTAACAAAGCCTATTGATAAACACTGAGGCCGCATGTTTCAGCTTCGCTGGTTAATCATCTGTACTGAGTGCTTGGGCGGCGATTTTTTTCTCTATGAACGTTGCTAGCTATTGCTGCGCCCCATCTTACCGTCAAAACTTACCTGACTAGAGAGGGAACGACCCACGAGTGAACGCGGCATTCTTCCCCCGCCATGCAGGCAGTCGGCACAAAATAGAAACCATAGATTGACGCCGTCTTGTCCATAGAGGTTCTTTCAATTCTTTATTAAGTATACCTCCGTATACATTATACGGAGAGTAATATCTGGATCTTTAGCAGGATCCGCACGCACGTACGCACACACGCAGGCACGCACGCATGCACACACACACGTACACACGCGCACACACACACACACACACCTTCATTTTGGAGGCCTTAATTAGATTATGTATTCTAAAGGCCTACACGCCGAATGGAAAATATTTTGCAATTCCTGCAGATTGTCTCCGTTTACATTTGCCTGCAAAATATGTTCACAAAATCGGTGATGTGGCTCGTTGGAATTATCGTCTTGAATTTGCTCAGCGGAACTATGTTAAATCCATTTGAATAGATAAACTAGTGAAAAGGATTAAAGTGCAAGCAGTCTTTGATGCAGTATCACCAGTCTTGAAATCCGTGCACAATATTTTCTCGTGCATATCAGTAAACTGTACCATGGAACCACGCCATACATGAAAAGCACAAAACATTTTGAAAGGCTAGAGTACGAAGGATCTTTTAGTGTACTGACACTATTGTTCATCTGAACTCAAAACTTACCACTGTGTCGACAATACAGATTAGGTATCGATTACAACGAACGGATGTTGCAAAAGCCGAGTGTGAACTGACGAGTTTTCCTCCTCGTATCTCGGATGCGTGTATTTATACGCTGCGTGATTACAGGTGTCCACGTTGTTGAACTGTGGTACGCTTATCACAGCATCTTAACAATTTCTGAGTTGTGGTCAAGCGCCGCTAGCTCATCAAGTAGAATAGCTTCCGCATATCATTGCAATAGTGTTTGAGTAGAGCTTTATATCTGCTCGTTCGCCGGCCCTGATTGAATTCCTGGTGCATATTTTTCGGTAAAATGGGGTTTGAATCTTGCTCCTAATCTCTCTGGCCAACGCAACCTTGGGTCTTTGTAGCTCGTGAACGTTTCTGCCGCCTGCTGTGCTCGGGCGCGCAAGCATTGTTCATCGCGCAGCTTGCGAACACCGGGTTTGCCGAACACTTCCGTAAAGGTTGTCTTGAAGACTGACCATGTGAGTACGTCACTTTCGTGGTTGTGAAACCGGAGTTGGGCGACACCAGCGAGATAAAAGATGACGTGGGTTAACTTCGCTGGATCATCTCACTTGTCGTGCGCTCTCACCCGTTTATATGACACAAACCAGTCTTCTACGTCTTGGTCGTCTGCACCGCTGAAGATCTTGGGGTCTCGTTGTCCTGGAACGCCGGTGCAGGTAACGGACTGTGGCGTCGGCGCCGTTTGGGATGAGCTGTCGGTCATGGCGGGCGGTAGCGTTCTTGATCGCAGCTCCAGGGTTTCAAGCGACCGGGTTTGAGTCCCAGCACCTCCACCAATTGAGAAGAGGTTTATTGGCGGCTCCTGATACAAAGGAACAGCGACCGGGAACGGCGACGCAGCCCGAAGCACTGTCCAAAAAAGACGCCGGCAATCGACAGCGCGAGCCGAGCCGCGCGTTGGCGATGCGGCCGTGCCGCGAGACGCGTATTCTTCTTCACACTGGTTATGGTAATTAATTCGTAATTTATCGTGTATACTACTGCCACTCTTGGCGCCGGTTAGTCTTTCCAAAGGAGCTGTCTGCTGAGCTTCAATCAATTCTTCTAAGGTGTTATGCATGCCCAGCTGCATTAATATCTCAGTACTGGTGCTTTTGGGCAAGCCTATGACCTGCTTAAAAGCTTTCCTTATAAGTGTATTGACTTTGTCCTCTTCTGCCTTGTACCAGTTAAGGTACGCGGCTACGTAAATGATGTGGCTTATAGCAAAAGAGTGAATGAGCTTAACATTGCTAGCCTCCTTCATTCCCTGATACAGGAATTCTATAGCATTAACGAGAGGGTGGCAGGTCTTGTTGTGAAAATTAATAAGAGGTACAAAATGAAGGTTGTACAGCCCTACGCCGCTACATCCAGTCATGATGACCAGGAAGTCGAAAGCTTCTATGAAGACGTGGAATCGGCGATAGGTAAAGTCAAAACAAAATACACTATATTGATGGGCGACTTCAATGCCAAGGTAGGCAAGAAGCAGGCTGGAGACAAGGCAGTGGGGGAATACGGCATAGGCACTAGATTAGCAGGGAAGAGTTATTAGTAGAGTTTGCGGAACAGAATAGTATGCGGATAATGAATACCTTCTTCCGCAAGCGGGATAGCCGAAAGTGGACGTGGAGGAGCCCGAACGGCGAGACTAGAAATGAAATAGACTTCATACTCTGCGCTAACCCTGGCATAATACAAGATGTGGACGTGCTCGGCAAGGTGCGCTGCAGTGACCATAGGATGGTAAGAACTCGAATTAGCCGAGACCTGAGGAGGGAACGGAAGAAACTGGTACATAAGAAGCCGATAAAGAGTTAGCGGTAAGAGGGAAAATAGAGGAATTCCAGATCAAGCTACAGAACAGGTATTCGACTTTAACTCAGGAAAAGGACCTTAGTGTTGAAGCAATGAACGACAATCTTGTGGTCATCATTAAGGAGTGTCCAATAGAAGTCGGTGGTAACTCCGTTAGACAGGATACCAGTAAGCTATCGCAGGAAACGAAAGATCTGATCAAGAAACGCCAATGTATGAAAGCCTCTAACCCTACAGCTAGAATCGAACTGGCAGAACTTTCGAAGTTAATCAACCAGCGTAAGACAGCTGACATAAAGAAGTATAATATGGATAGAATTGAACATGCTCTCAGGAACGGAGGAAGCCTAAAAGCAGTGAAGAAAAAACTAGGAATTGGCAAGAATCAGATGTATGCGTTAAGAGACAAAGCCGGCAATATCATTACTAATATGGATGAGATAGTTCAAGTGGCTGAGGAGTTCTGTAGAGATTTATACAGTACCAGTGGCACCCACGACGATAATGGAAGAGGGAATAGTCTAGGAGAATTTGAACTCCCACAGGTAACACCGGAAGAAGTAAAGAAAGCCTTGGGAGCTGGGGAGGATCAGGTAACAGCAGATTTGTTGAAGGATGGTGGGCAGATTGTTCTAGAGAAACTGGCCACCCTGTATACGCAGTGCCTCATGACTTCGAACGTACCGTAATCTTGGAAAAACGCTAACATAATCCTAATCCATAAGAAAGGGAACGCCAAAGACTTGAAAAATTATAGACCGATCAGCTTACTGTCCGTTGCCTACAAAGTATTTACTAAGGTAATCGCAAATAGAATCAGGAACACCTTAGACTTCTGTCAACCAAAGGACCAGGCAGGATTCTGTAAAGGCTACTCAACAGTAGACCATATTCACACTATCAATCAAGTGATAGAGAAATGTGCAGAATATAACCAACCCTTATATATAGCTTTCATTGATTACGAGAAAGCGTTTGATTCAGTCGAAACCTCAGCAGTCATGGAGGCATTGCGGAATCAGGGTGTAGACGAGCCGTATGTAAAAATACTGAAAGATATCTATAGCGGCTCCCCATCCACCGTAGTCCTCGATAAAGAAAGCAACAAAATCCCAATAAAGAAAGGCGTCAGGCAGGGAGATACGATCTCTCCAATGCTATTCACAGCGTGTTTACGGGAGGTATTCAGAGACCCGGATTGGGAAGAATTGGGGATAAGAGTTAATGGAGAATACCTTAGCAACTTGCGATTCGCTGATGATATTGCCTTGCTTAGTAACTCAGGGGAGCAGCTGCAATGCATGCTCACTGACTTGGAGAGGCAAAGCCGAAGGGTGGGTCTAAAAATTAATTTGTAGAAAACTAAAGTAATGTTTAACAGTCTCGCAAGAGAACAGCAGTTTACAATAGGTAGTGAGGCACTGGAAATGGTAAGGGAATACATCTACTTAGGACAGGTAGTGACTGCGGATCCGGATCATGAGACTGAAATAATCAGAAGAATTAGAATGGTCTGGGGTGCGTTTGGCAGGCATTCTCAGATCATGAACAGCAGGTTGCCATTATCTCTTAAGAGAAAAGTTTATAACAGCTGTGTCTTACCAGTACTCACGTACGGGGCTGAAACGTGGAGGCTTACGAAAAGGGTTCTACTTAAATTGAGGACGACACAACGAGCTATGGAAAGAATAATGATAGGTGTAACGTTAAGGGATAAGAAAAGAGCTGATTGGGTGAGGTAGCAAACGCGAGTTAATGATATCTTAGTTGACATCAAGAAAAAGAAATGGGCATGGGCAGGACACGTAATGAGGAGGGAAGATAACCGATGGTCATTAAGAGTTACGAAATGGATTCCAAGGGAAGGGAAGCGTAGCAGAGGGCGGCAGAAAGTTAGGTGGGCGGATGAAATTAAGAAATTTGCAGGGACAACATGGCCACAATTAGTACATGACCGCGGTAGTTGGAGAAGTATGGGAGAGGCCTTTGCCCTGCAGTGGGCGCAACCAGGCTGATGATGATGATGATTTATTAACCAATATATGTTATTTTATTTATTGAATCATATTACCACCCGATTCGTGGCCTATCCCCCTCAGTAGGTTTGTGCCATTAACTGAGGCTTCATCATCATCATCATCATCATCATCATCATCATCATCATCATCATCATCGGGCTAGACGCGGCCGCGATGTTCGCCGGTCCCGCCGCAGTGTTCAATGCGCCCGCTTCGATAACCAGGCAGGCTTATAAAAGAAACGCGGCCGCTCATGGCATCTCAGCCGCCACAGGAGGAATTGTGCCAAGTGCTACAGGTGACATTTAACCCCTTCCGTGCCAAGACAGAATCCCTAATTCTGACCGAAAATTGCAAGTTACTTCTGAAGTTGCCAACATACTTTACTTGCTCCGCCGGAATAAATTCGCTCCTCCATGCGTACCGTGCCTCGCCGCCGCCCCGCGTAGGGTGCCTTGGTGCGCGCACTCTGTAGCCCGTGTGCGGACCTGAAGCGCGACAAAGCACCGAGATGAAAGCAGCTCGTCCACGGCATTGCTAGCAACTGCAAAGCATGGCCGGCGAGCTCGTTCCTTCGTGAAATGGCGCAGCCCACTGTGGGGGATCGTCGACGAATCGGGCGGATCAGATGAAACGGAATAATCATCTTGTAAATGTGAGTTAAAATGTGTACTGTTAAAGATATGAATGATCAAATATCTAGAAATTACAGTAAAGAATATGTGAGCGTAAGAAGTAAAAAGAACAATTTCAGCATAAAATTCTTTTTGTTTCGCGCAGAAATTTGCAGAGGGCTTCACGAACGTTCCTGTTCCTACAACTCGGCACAGTAGCCCCTAAAGAAAGAAGAGTAAAATTCAAGTCAAGGTTTTGGAAGGGTTCTAAAAAGATCTTCTTTTGAATAATGAACCGACAACATGCTAAAAAGAAGTGTTGGATAGATTCACCCTCATTGCATAAAGGACACAGATGTGGGCTTGGTAGCTGTGCCACAACGCAGTTCACTTACCCATTGATCCAAACAATGCAGGTGTTCTTCATAGCTGTCGTTCGCCTGCTGCTCCCTGACCTGGCAATCCCTCCGCTGGACCCCTCTTGGAACGGCACCTTCCCGCCTGGCAATGGCCCCTCCCCCACTTCACCTTGGACCGCCCCATCGAAGTTGGCATCACCACTGCAAGCACCTATACATCACCGACGACCGTCGACTGCACCTTGTGCGCTAAGTAGCTGTGCCACAACGCGGTTCACTTACCCGTTGAGCCAAACAATGCAGGTTAGTAAGCACACTAGCCTCTATGCAAAAAAATTACTTTCTAGTGCGGCTGCCAAACCCGCAGTGTCTTGTCGCTGTCATTACCAAGTGTTCTCTTGCTGGTTGCTCTGTACTACTGTTGTTATCGGGCAACATCGAAACTAACCCTGGTCCCGAAATGGACAAAAACCCTCGCAGAACTCCAAAAAATTGGTACTTTCCAAAACAAACTGATACCTGAAGTTCAAGAACTAAAAACGAGCTCCTAACAACTGAAAAAGTGTTATCGGACCTTAACAAGCGCATGAGTGAAATGGAACGACACTACCAGAGCCTGTTGCCACTGCGAGCACACCTTGTGGCAATTCAAGCCGACACAAGATCGACCCGAAACAAATAGATCGCGCGCATCGTCTCGGACGCCATACAAATGATCGCTGCCGCCCAATAATTGTTAAGTTCACGTTCTACAAAACCAAGGAAAACGCCCTTGCAAATGCCCGAAAATTTAAAGGAACCAATTGCAGTGTTGGTGAAGATTTTTCCCTCACGGTTCGTACTGCCCGTCGCCACCTAGTTGCTTTCGCCAAGCAGAAATCAGAAAATTTTCAAATGCGTTTCAAAACCTTACACATGCACTCGAAGCGCTACATTTTTGACCATGCATCGCAATCAGTCAAAGAAATCGCATTGCGATCACCGCACGCTAACAGTAAGCTGAACCACCCCCGAATCAAATCACGGAGCGATGCTTCTTTTTCTGTAATCTTCACGAATATTCACAGTCTCATACCGAAGCGTCAACTGCTGTCTAATCTTGTGGCATCTTCCAACAGCAATATAATGATAGTCACAGAAACATGGCTTACAGATGAAGTAACACACGCCGAAGTGCTTTCGGATCTGCCGGATTTTCAGTTATTCCGCATCGACCGCAAACGCGGCCGAGGATGCCGTGTGCTAATCGCTGTAGGCTGTCATGTTTGGAGTCGGGCATGAATTAGATGGTAGCTGGCCCATGCCGTCGTCCAACTTATCCCCGCTGAGGACGTTGTTGAAGGGAAGGACTGCTTCTCATCGAGAACTAGGAATATGGGTTTATTTACAGTATCTACATAAGGACGTTGCAGTTCATCAGTCTAACATGACTGCGAGAGAAAGCACACTCAGCAGCCGCACAACAGCTGCTTATAAACACTCTGTCCTCCCTAGATCCCTAGATCCCTAGGAACCGCGGCAGGTGATGAAGGCTTCCATGGTCTCTTCGGGGAAGCTCACCACGCTCGCAGCTGCAGCTGGCTGAGAAATCTTTGCTTGTCGGCACCTCTGCAGGCCGTTCCTAACAAGGCCTAGAAATATCAGGTTCTGTTTTGAGCATTCAATCTGACATTGAAATTTTGCGGCTAATTTGTCGCGCTTCACCTCAAACAGTTCTACTCGAGGTGTGTTACAGGCCGCTGAACACTATTTCAAATTTTTCACGTGGTCTAAACAATATGGACACACTCACGACCGTTCACCCTAAGGCTCATATTTTACTTTTTGTTGACTTCGACTTTCCTAAAATTGTTTGGCATAACCCGACACACTCGTCAGCAAACCCTCGCGAAGTAAGATAGTTTATTGACATTTGTTTGAATTTTAACCAAACTCAACTACTATCAGAGCCCACGGCATTGCTGGCGATTGTGATAACACCCTAGATTTAATACTAACCAACCATCTTGATTGCTTGTCCTCAATTTCATATTTACCCGAAATTAGTGATCACAAAGTAATACGTGCAGGTTTTTCCTTCTCCTTTCAACAACGTGATAAAATCAAGAAAACAATTACGTTATATGATAAAGGTAATTATGACGCCATAAACAACGCGCTCAGAAACTTCTTTCCGGTTTTCGAAGGTTACTTTTCTACTCGATCCGTGCATAAAAACTGGGTGATATTTAAACATAAAATTAATGAACTGACTAGCAAATTTATTCCCAAAGTATCATTCCATTCCACGCCACAGAAACCCTGGTTCACAAACAAACTGAAAAAAAATTCGAATAGAAAGAAACGTCTTTTTCGCGCAGCGAAAGTGAAAGAAACACCCGAAGCTTGAGCGAAATACAACAAAGCAGAAAAAGAATATACAGGCGCAATAAGTAACGCAAAATACACGTTTTTGAACCGAGATCTACCAAGTATGCTAGCAGATAACACGCGAAAATTCTGGCAAGTCGTAAACCGTCACTCCACTTGCACCATCAGCCTTACTAACGAATCAGGACACGTATTCACAGATAAGCAATGCGCCAATGCCTTTAACACCGCATTTTCGTCCATACTCACCAAAGAATCAAGCGCAACTCCCCCCCCCCCCCCCCCCGCGCTGTTGACATCCAGTACGTGTTCCATCAAATTTTGCACAGATGGTATGTCGTCTATAATTCAAAATATGAAACTGTCTTCGTCAGGTGGCATTGATGCAATTAATTCCAAATTAATACCATCGCCCCATTAATTAATTCCATAATACCATCGCCCCATTATTGTGTTTGCTTCATGCACAGTCACTTTCCACCGGCAACCTTCCAGATGACTGGAAAATGGGCAAGGTCGCTCCGATCTACAAGCCAGGTGATAAAAGCTCTCCACTGAACTACCCACCAATTTCTCTAACAAGCGTCCCGTGCAAAATCATGTAACATGTCATCTACTGTGAGATTGTAAACTTTCTAGATTCTAACAACTTCTTTCACCCCAGCCAGCATGGCTTTCGGAAAGGATTCTAGTACAAAACGCAACTAGTAATTTTTCTTCACACCCGCCGTGGTTGCTCCGTGGCTATGGTGTTGGGCTGCTGAGCACGAGGTCGCGGGATCGAATCCCGGCCACGGCGGCCGCATTTCGATGGGGGCGAAATGCGAAAACACCCGTGTGCTTAGATTTAGGTGCACGTTAAAGAACCCCAGGTGGTCAAAATTTCCGGAGTCCTCCACTACGGCGTGCCTCATAATCAGAAAGTGGTTTTGGCACGTAAAACCCCAAATATTATTATTAATCTTTCTTCACGACCGGCATGCTAACCTTGACAACAACTTACAAACTGATGCCATCTTTCTAGATTAGGCAAATGCATTCGACACAGTCCCCTACCAAAGACTTATGCTAAAATTATCCCAGTTAAACTTGGACCCTAACGTACTAAAATGGATCGAAGCATTCCTAACTAACTGTTCTAAATTCGTGCATGTCATTAACAAATCTTCCGACTGTCTCAAAGTAAAATCAGGTGTACCTCAATGTTCAGTAATCGGCCCCCTTCTATTCGTAATATACATTAACGACTTACCCCTTAGTGTATCTTGCAAAATCTGAATGTTTGCTCACGACTGCGTAATCTACCGCATGGTAAATAACACCTATGACCAAGTAACCCTATAGGAAGACCTTAACCACATTCAAGAATTGTGTGAGAAGTGGCTTCTATCTCTTAGCTAGAACAAATGCAAGCTTTTTTTCCTTTTCCTGCCGTAAAAACTCCTTACTTTCTTCACATAATATCGCAAACGTCCCTGTAGAGTCAGTATCATCGTTCAAATATCTACGTGTCACACCGTCTAACGATCTCACTTGGAATGCGCATATAACTAATATCATTTCATCCGCTAACAAAATACTGGGCTTCCTAAAACGTCACCTACGTCATGCGCCCCAGCACGTAAAGTTGCTCGCGTACCAGTGACTCATCAGATCGAAATTCGAATATGCCTCCGCCGTATGGAATCCGCAACCAAACATATCTCATAAACGATCTCGAGTCAGTGCAAAATCGCGCCGCCTGATTCCTTCCTTCCCTATAGTCCTACGATATCAGCGTTCCATCCTGAAACGCACAATACGGGTTATCATCACTCTCTGTTCGCCGTCGTATCGTCACCCTTTCCCTCTTCCATAAAATTTTTCATTCTTCACTGCACCTAGCGCCTTTACACCATCCCCCTACATACATTTCACACCGCACCGGCCATACATGCACTTCAAGTGTCCCGTTTTCGCACCAGAACTGTCACTTTTTCCGCCTCTTTTTCTTCCCCGTGCAGCCAAAGATTGGGACGACCTTCCCACGTCTATTGTTTCCATCACCTGCCGATCAAGTTTCATTGCAAACTTAACAAATAACCTCTGTTGTTAAAACGAACGCGTCCAAATGTATTTTTATGTACAAACCACCCCTTATGTAATAGCCCCGAGTGGGGTCCTTAAGGAAACAAAAAATGAAATGGAAAGAAATGAAATATAGCCAACATAAAACAGTGGAGGTAAAAGTTCAATGGTGTTATGGCTGGCGTCTAGAACCGCGTGCAGAAAGGACTTTCACCCACCCTGCCTCGTTGAAATGAAGCGTGACTTCTCCTGCTACGGTTGGCACCTTGTGCAGAAAGGACTTTCACCCACCATGCCTCGTCGAAATGAAGCGTGACTTCTGTTACGGTTGGCACCTCGTGCAGAACGGACTTTCACCCGCCATGACTCTTCGAAATGAAGCGTGACTTCCTAATTCGCCATGGTCATCTCGAGTGTCTGCCGGTCTGGCGGAAGCCCCGCAGTGTTTACAGGCCTCTTTTGTGTGTGTGTGAGCGACTTTAGAGGGACCCTTTCCTAGAGCTGTCAAGTTCTACAGGGGAACTTCCGCGAACCAGCAACGCCCAAAAGGGAAAGACAAGCGTCTGCAAGTCCCGGACCTGAGGCTTGCTATAACCGGAGGCGGGACGCCCTCCTCCTTGCAGCAGGCTCAGTATAACTAGAGGCTCGGTATAACCGGAAGAGGAAGGGCCCTCTTTCCGCGAATCAGACTCTGTGCCGGTCACGTGACGTCAACGGAAGGAAGATCCCTCCAAAGATTGTAGAGAGCCTATTTAAGGGGCTCGGAAATGTTCTTTTTAAGATCACTTCATTCTCTTCCCTTCATTTTTCAACAACCTTTGGATAAACCCCGCAAGTTTCGCACTAGAAAACGTCTCGTCCCTGCCCGATCGTCATGGTCTACCGGATGCCTGCAGCCCGCCGACAACGCCACGCTACCCAATAGTAACGTCGGTCGAGCTTCGACAGGCAGGCGCCGCTACAACTCGGAAGCAGTACGATACGCTACCCTGGAGTACGCAACAGTAGGCAACAGTTGGCACCGTAGTCTCGTAATCGTTACTTCAGTTTTTCTAGTGGAACATCATTTGTCGTTCCAAGGAAATTTGATATTCAGGATATCAGATGGTTACAACGATGATTTGGCGAAGCTACTTGCCATAGCATATTTTCTGAATCGCGCCGCAGTGATGAAAGCTGAAGTTGATAAAATGGGGGTTACAGGACCACAGTGGGATGCTCAGCTCGTACTTGGCTGTTTTTACTACAAAAGTCCAGACACAGCCAGTGCATGGTACGGAAGGGATTTGAAATATTTATTGGTATTATCAGTCTCTAGCAATTCATTCATTCATTCATTCATTCATTCATTCATTCATTCATTCATTCATTCATTCATTCATTCATTCATTCATTCATTCATTCAAACGAATGATCGGCCGAGAATCGAGCCCGGGACCTCGTGGTCTGCAGCAGAACGTTATAGCCAGTGAGCCACGTCGGCGGATATCTCCAGCGAAGTTCAAGGACTCGTGCGGGTTCGCACCCTCCAGCTACAACAGTTCAGTAAGCAGGAAGTAAACATCGCTGATGAGATTCGTCTCTCTTTATTGTAACAAGGTGATTCACTCTTTATGATAAGAACTCTGACGCACACAACGCACGATGTGTGGCCTGCAAGCAAATAAAAAAAGAATAGATGTTGTGCAAAGATAAAACCGCTGACTGCATTCTAACCGTACAAACATAACAGTATGCGACTCATCCGTCAAGTTCGGCTGGAATTGTCCTCTAGAGGAACGCACATATGATCGAAGAATTGTGTCACGAACTACGACCCATTGCTGCACGCGAATCCAGCTCTTAGAGGTTTGCGAACCACTGCCACTGGGCAGGAAAACGAGGAAGGTAAACGCGATTGTTGCACTTATGAGGCCGGAAAAACCGATAGCTTTACGCTCGATTCTCGGTGCCATAGAGTTTCATACAATGGCCTGTCGTGAAAGAAATTCGACGTTTGAGTCCGTAGGAGGTGCATTACCGTAGGTTTGGTGCGTGGCCTTTGATAATACTTGCTTCAAAGTCAGTGATGGCCTCTTAGTATATTATTAAGAAGTTAAATTGTGTCCATAAATTTTCTCTTCGCTCATAAATTTCACCTCGGAGCGCAGCCAGTCAACTGTCTTCAAGGCATCGACAGCATATATTAAGAAAAAAGGAAGAGGAAGAAACGTACTAGCCACCGAAGCCATCGTTATTTTTTTTTAATTTCTCCTTCAGCGAAACAGATTAGAGTGAGGAATGGTCATTATTTCAATGAGTTGAACTTTTAGATGAATTACTTCTTGAAATTAAAGACTAAAATGCTTTTACAAGCTACCAACGAAGCAAAACGTCATACTTTGTGAAGGAACGGTTTCATGTAAACGAACGACGGCCAGTTTACAAGAAATAATAAAATAGCCACGAACATGTTTTCAACAAACACCCCGGCTACACCAGGTCGGCCTGGTGGACAAAGGACTGGAGCTCGCGGCGGCCACTTGGAGATATTTGCACCAAACTCTAACGCTCGTGACACAGGGTCCTCCTGATTGGGTAGCACGCTGGCGAACCTTGCGCGGAAGTCTGACGTAGCTGCGGAAAGGCTGCCGTGTTGTGCTCCCGAAAGGCAAGAAATGGGCGGCGGCAGCGGTGATGCGAAGTCAAACACGCCGAGCAACACACTCCGAGCACTGGGGCAGGACGGCGCCCCGGCGAGCGCAGAATTCCGGCATTGCTGTCGCTCGTCGAGCGCGGCTCGACACGCAGCCGGGCTTTTCGCGGCCGCCGTGTCGCGGTGCACGCGAATTCACTCAGCCGAAGTTCCCGAAGATGTTTCCGAAGCCGGACTTTATGGAGTTCCACATGGAAGGCGTTCTCTGAAGCGACGATGGCGCCAGGAAGAAGCTTAGCCCCGAAGAGTCGGGATGCAGGAAGTCTTCATCCGAGAATATCTGGTGAAAGGAAAACGAGACGAGGGATTATTATTATTATTATTATTATTATTATTATTATTATTATTATTATTATTATTATTATTATTATTATTATTATTATTATTATTATTATTATTATTATTATTATTATTATTTGTTTTGACAACTTGTATACACTTGAAAGGAAAGGGGAAGCAAGGAGCAGGCTGGCAACTCCCTGCCTACTCTTCAAAAAGAGGTACGTGCTGGAAGAAAACCCAGGGAGAAATCGAGGCGTGTCAGAAGCACAACCTTTCTCTCTCTCCATCTCCCCCGCTTCTGAGTTTGTCCTGCTTGCAATTCAAAGGAAGGGCAGCTTATTGACCGCAAGTACGCACCGCACAAAACGGTAACAGACACGCAAACGCAGCCTTTTTGAAGAGCAAGGCGTTGTTACCGAATAGCCGGATTTACATTTCATAGATAGCAAAGCTAGTTTCTGTGGCTGATATGGAATTCTGCACCTCAGCACGAGGTCACGGGTTTCAATTTCCAATCGCAGCTGCTTCCATTTCGAAGGGACTGGAATGTAAAAGTTCCAATCTATAGGCCTACTGACATTTAGGCCCCCGGTATCGCACCCCCTTCCTGTGACCCAAGTTGAACTAGAATCCTTCACTGTGACGTCCTCGTTGTCAAGGTGTAGCTTCGGTACGTAAATCTACCAGCCTTAAGGTTTGGTGACAAACTTCCACGTGATTTAGCGGAGCCGGTTCAACCCCGCAAGAACGAATACGTGCATGCCAGCAACCGATCATAGGCGGATCAATGTAGCAGCGGAGACAGCGAGTGCAGACTTTTCTAGCAAATGTTACAATCACACTGCCGAGAAGTTGCGAGCGAAATAGAGAATCACTGGGCATACATCAAGCTGGGGTGATTCTGGGCAATGGCTTCTACAAGAGCGCGAGCTGTGCCCATGTATACACGAGAGTTCCCTACGGGTACGGAAAAATGCCGGCCCGGACTTTCTCACGGACGGTTCACGCCGATGGCCTTTACAATACATATATTCTTAGAAAGAACCTCACGCGCACGTCGCTACATGAATTTCCAGCTTGTACCTGCGCTGTTCTACTGACTGAGCGGGTCGCTCCGAAGGCGTTCGAAGAAGTTCCTTAAATTTAATGGGGATTCGGAAGAATCTGAACGTCCAACCACTATCTGATTGATTGATTGATTGATTGATTGATTGATTGATTGATTGATTGATTGATTGATTGATTCGTAGTATTTAACGTCCCACGCCAACAAAAGGGCCATGAGAGATGCCGCATTTAGGGGGAGGCTCCAGATTAATTTTGACCGCCCGCAGGTTTCTTTAACGTATACGTAAGTACACAGGATACACTTTTTCTCCATTTCACCATCAACGAAATGTGGCAGTCTAGCCGGGAGACGAATCTAGAGCAGAACGCCGCATGTACTGAGCCACCCGGGTCACCAATATTTGCAATCGACCTCAATAGTTGCACGCTTGTGACCTGCAGCTAACCACGGTTTTCTAAATCATTGTTGCCGCAAAATGCGCAAGAAATTGCACGCGCGTGTACACTAAGCCGGACGTACTGGGCCTCTTTTTGTATTTCAACACACATAGAAATACGTTCGCTAGAGGTGATAACCGCTTAACCTTTCAAAGTTCATGGATTCGCGTGTATACATTACAGTCACGAAGGTATAGCTGTCGGCATACAGTTACACAAGATAAACCACATGCTCATGCTAAGTGACTATGCACGGACGATTCAGTACACACGGCTGTTTTACTGGGCACAGTAGGAATTTGCTCTCGTACCAATTTTCCAAAGGAAATATAGCACAATTACCTTCGTCCTTATCACAAATGTACATTTGCCTCCGCCAAGGACACGTCAGGTTCTACAACGTGCACGTTAAGCGAAACGCTCGATTCAGACAATAAGACGTTGCGGTCCTGTACGCTGTCCTGTAATGCAACAACGCATGTGCAAACTCATTTTTCTTGCCTCTCTGCTGCAGATGATACTTTTAGATATGGAAATAACGGTAAAAAGAACTAGTTTTCCTAAATATCTAACTATATACATCATAATATTACATCCATCTCTTGCCATTCGCCAACATCTGCAACAAATATTTTGAGAGCATGAATTTGTGTTGGCAAGTTGATGCTTTACGCATCCACTCATAAGCCTTTTCTTGAACAGGCACCCATCTGAACTCAGCGAGAAACATTTCATGTTTTTAATCATTACTTCCGTGTAAAATTTGTATACATACATAAAGCGAGTGCTTACTCTCATAAATTAACTTATGGGATGACTGAGCTAATAATCACGTTATCATAGTGTTTCTATATGCGCATTTGCTGTGGCTAATGCGTGCCTATCGTGCAATATATGTTTTAGTTTTAATACTTACAAGCCGTGAAATGCGGTACTTATTCTTCCAAGCAGAATCCTAAAGAAAGAAGAATGAAAGTAAAAGGAAGTGTTCGTCTATTTGATTCGGAATTCAACAGCCAAAGTTTGTTCTTAGAGGACTCACAGCGCTGAACCTGTGCATGGTAGTCTATTTTCAGGCAGCATTTTTCCATTACAAAAGATCAATAACTCCGAACAAAGCGCACTGAATGCTAAAAATAGTTGATAGCTACGTACTAGAAACTTCCAGCGCGAGCACGAGATACGGTCGGAATTAGAATAACTTTCTAGAACTTGTCCTCGGGGTGCTTGGAAGTTAAGCCACCGTTTTACACCTCGCTAATCAACATATGCACCCTTGAAGCATATTTTAAGTGGTGGAAGACATCGTAGTCTTGATACATCTCGATCACGGTTTTGATCAAATTGTCTCAATGTCACTACGTAATTTGTGACTGTTCACTTTTGTCAGGGCTCGTTCAGCATGGCTCGTTCAGCATGTTATATATATATATATATATATATATATATATATATATATATATATATATATATATATATATATATATATATATATATATATATATATATAACATCATTTTGGTCAGTGTCCGGACCTCTTTCTCTTAAGTATGCTTCATTCCGACTAGACTGGCTTCAGTCATACTCTCGACTTCATACTGATGCCACATACGGAAAAAAAGCAAACGGAGATCTAGTGCTGCAATAAAGCATGTTTACAGATTAAATATAATTTGTAATTTCAAGTCAAAATCACTTGCCAACGCAGCTATGTAATGTCCTTTTCTTAGTTGTGAAACCGTAGATAGATTTTTCTTGTACACGAATGCCGAATATACAGAATTCGATATCTTCTTAGCTTTTTGTCAGTGGTAATACTCTTTCTGGGTGAGCCTGCAATTGCGTCACGATGAAAGGTAGCATTTGGGTAGTTTCCATGGAAGTGAGGTTGTTTTCGAATGCGCTGAAACCATGTATTACATTCAGTTACAGCTTTCCATACGTCATGAAAATATTCATACACGTGAGACTGCCATGAATTGAATCCTCGCATCTCTGGAAAGGTCTTCTATTGAGCCGTTGTCCCTTCCATCTAGAGAGGATGGATGATTTGGCCTCGATAAGATGGGCGAGTCTACTGTCCATGCGCTCAGTCGGGGCGTTTGTTGTGATAATGCGGGTGGCCGATTTAGTATCAGACAGTAGATCGCATGACCTTAATCCCGTGACGCTCTCGTCGAGATGGCACGCCGCCCTGCGCAGCTCCCATCTCGACGACCAACTCTGGGCGACCCAGCAGGCCTACGAAGCGGCGAAGAGGCAAGACCTCGACGTCCCATCGTGGGAGGCCTAGGCCCAGCCGACTGAGCTGCTGGTGCTCATTAAAGTTCACTCTCTCTCTCTCTCTCTGGAAAGTGGCACCCATATTCAGGAGCATTCAAGGAACGCAAGAGAGCTCCTCCCACAAAATCGTGCTGCCATCTAATCTCAGTCGCTCTCTCTCTTTGCGCTCTTGAAAACTAGTTCCATTACAAACAGCACAAATAGGACACACTAGTTGTTCAGCAGCAATAAACAAAGGGTACGCGTGGTGAATATTGCAGCTCACAGCAGCAACACATACACACAGCAATACATGGACCTTGAAAAGACATTACGAGTGAGAATATTCTGCGCTCTTTTCCTAAGCCCGTTCTCATTAAAGGGACACTAAAGGCAAATATTAAGTCAAGCTAAAGTGATAGATCAGTGCTCAAGAATCCCTAAGGCGTCAATATTATTGTGAACAGAGCCCCAGTAATCGAAAAATCGAGGTAAACGCAGAACGTGATTAGAAACTCCCGCGGGACATTCAAGCACTTACCCGATGACGAAAGCACTCCTCAGTTAAATTCTCTCACTAGTACTCAACCACTGGTTCCAAAAAACATCCTTGTATTGTACTGTAAGACGAAATAAAATGCTACTTGTACAGCTCTATTTCGTTTTTAGAAAAAAAGTACTTATTGAAATTATCCTTAACAGCGACGCGGGCGGTCTAAAATATTCGTTTTCGCTCGACTCCGCGCCGTCCACGCTATGGTGTTTCAGTAGTTTCATTATCGCGTAGTGCTGTACTGGCTTTGCTGGCTTGCGAAACTCGCACAAACTGCCAGTAACAGAGAATTCAACTTCCATGTGATGTCGTGGGATGCCCGAACGATCTATGCCACTTGACCAAAAAGCAGCTGCAGTGGCATGTGCAGCGGCGAATCCACCGCCATCTCTCGGGCACCGTTTTACTCACCGACGGCAGCAAAGGGTGGTGATGGCGTATGCAACGTTACCACTCCCCAAGTTGGCTGGCGGGAAATTTGAATTACGAAAAAGGTATTCAGACCCTTCAGATGCAATTTTCTCGTACGCGAATTCTTGGCACGAAACAAGCATTGCGAGGTTTCTGGAATAATATTTAAATAGTCCACGTCGACTCAGTATTTGCCTTTAGTGTCCCTTTCAACAACTCTCGAGAACGTGGACAGCTTTGCGCCAGAGCTGAAAAAACAGGCCACTTATTCATGCACAAATATATATATGGTTTGCCTCTAATAAACTAAACCGCATTCCTCTTCGGAAAGCAGGATCAGGAAGTTTACGACATCACGATAGATAACCAGACAATGATATTCGTTGACGCATGTGTTGAAGCCGGCTCACTTTAAGGCGCATTTGCCGTTGCATTCTTGACTTGACACCAACTATAGGTTTAACCAGAGTCACACGAGTTATTGCAATTCTTGCAACATTGGAAGTCACCCTATCGGGGCCATTCCCAACAGGGTTGACAGCGATAGGGTATTAACTGCACACGCAGTACTCACAGGTATGTATAATCGAACTCGGATGCCCGCCTTTTTAAGTGGGTGTCGCAACTTTAGAACAGTATGAACAAAGCGGTTACAGAAGACAAGACGCGAGACCGAAGTGATTCCCACCTTCACCGTCAGACACCAGAGGGCTCCCTTTCGTGGTCAGTAGATGTCCAGTGAAACTCCGACCCAGAAACGTTCGGTGCTATCTGCTGTTGGCGATGTTCCGTGAAGCGCCGCAGCGTGTTAGTGATGGAAGCTTCGGCACCTGGCCAGCGTGTGCATTGCCCAAAGCATAGACGACAAAAGCACTGACAAGAGTCTCTCTTATGCTTCTCGTATTCAGAAACTTGTTTGCGGTAACCTTTGCATGCGTAGCTGCGCGTATATTAAAATAACGCTTATGAGATTTGGAAACAACTGATGTTAGCAAAAATTACTGCTAAATCAATGTGTGAGCAGCTAAAAGACTGCCTTGTGTAGCTAATTTCTTGCCCTGAACAGCGAGGATTGCTACTAATGTTTTGTCCTGCTAGAATCGTTACAGAAATCCTCGGAGGAGAAACGCAGCAGTGTAGAAATTCTACAAGATTTATTCTGAGTGACCGACTGTAAGCTATAGATAATAAAACGAATGCAACAGGCATATCTCCCAAACTGCAAGCATTGAAGCAATGTGGTAAGCATTGAAACCAAATCAGGGAAAGCCTGCTACCATCTCTCGTTTGTATCGTTGAACAGCACGACGCAATAAGAACAGTAAAGATTGAATTGTTAGTTCTGTGAACGTTACTGCCTCGTTACTCAAATAATGCTTGTGCTCTTGTTCAGTGCTCTTGCCGTCCTCTTGGAAATTGTTGACGTCTTTAAATGATTATAGTGTAAAACAAGAAATGAATCAGAGGAGATGGGCGTTTCAAGTTTATTAGTGTGATGAAAAGAGAGCAGAGACAAAAAGGGTGCTGTGAACCCCGCCACCAAGTTACCGAGAAAAACAGATTAAGAAAAAGGCACTGTGCGGATAACATGCTGTATCTCCCACGTGAATGATAGCAGGAATGATTGGTAATAAAAAAGACATAGAAATTGTAGGAGCGATAAAAAGAGCCTTGAAAAGTTCCATAATGCTCTCGTGCGCGTTGGCCGACCTCTCCAACAAAAGTCGGGAGGCCTTAATAACAAAAGGTGCACTGTGTTCAGGAATGCTACATACGAAAATGAGTACACATAGCTAACAATGATGATGGCTATGATGATGAAGATTGTAATGAGCTAATGACTATGAGGTTGCCTCTTGAAATCATGGATTGTCGTTCGTCTGCAAGCACTCTCACAGTACAGGTCGCAAGTCTCTGTTCTGTCCTGCCATTTGATCCTCCTTATATTTTGACAAGTCTATCATCTTTAACCTCAACTGGCCGATGAACGTGAAGCTACACGTCCCATGACCTTTTTTAAACGATCTAATGCTGACAATCTTTTTTTTAATGTTCGGTGAAAGTGAGCGGCTTAAATGCGTGGCCTTCATAGCAACTTCCGTATAGCAAAGTTTCGTTTCGTTTAAGCGAGGCAGCATGTAAGGTTTGCCTATGCTAAACCTTCAACTTGCATATGAAGCATACTGACCATTGCATATTGCACTTTTAGAAAATGTTCCGTTCATTGCGGGTGGCAGAGAAAAGTAACATAAAAGAGAGGCTGCGATGTACGTGCTTACAGCTTGAAATACTGGCATAATTGAGGCGCGCTTCATGGTGACATACAGCGAAAAGATAATAAAGCAGTTCGGTCAGTGGCGTAGCGGTTGCCCAAACTCGAATGGGTTGTTATTAGCCAGCGGTAGCGATTTGAAGCCGTTAAAGTAGAAGCGAGCGGGCAAGGACTGGGGCAGAATTTGTCTTACGGCTTCTAACTTATTCTCTTGCGGTGCCACCTGTGGTTCAGTTGAAAAAAAAACAGAGAAACAAAAGGAAAAGAACTTTAAGGAAAGGACACAGAGAGTGCACAGCGTAAGTAAAAAAAAAGAACATTTACAAAGTGAATATTCCGGAGTTAAAAGAAACTGAAGATGAAATGCATGAAAGCTGAGTGTTGTGCTTTCACTTCTTTTCAGAACGAACATCTGCCTTTTCTTTTTAGACTTGAGCACATAAACAGGAGTGCGCTGATAAGAGCAATTGTTCACTATCATCAGTGCTGTTTTGTAGTGCATGGGCCCTATAACGCCAAACTATTCCAATATGTCTTCATTCCAATCTCCTGACGTCATATTTGCGTAACCGCCGACGCAAGCATCGGGCGGTGACCTGCTGGGTTGTCTAAACAGACCAATCAAACGCTCTCCTCGTTTATAGGAGGTCCCTTTTGTTTGCTTTAAAAACGAATAACATTGCCTACACTGAGCGGCTTGTCTTATCTAATTGGCTGATAAGAGGCGAGGAGCACGCTCAAGTGGAGAGGGATTCGATGGGGCTGAGCCGGTGCAGTGAAAATCGTTAACCGGATGAAGAGCGTGGCGCCGGCATCTGCGATTGGTGCATTTTCCCTTACTTCGCTTGCGATGGCTGGTCGAAAATCGCGGCGGCATGCTATGGAAGCTTAAGAATGACGCTAAAACGGATCCTGAGCTAAGAGCAGTTGCCATAACGCGATCGAAAACGTGCCGAAAGTGCTCGGAAACGTTACACGGCCACGCAAGAAGTTTTATTGTATGCAAATACACCCGTGCTCTCCGGCAGGTGCGAGTAGCAAGAGCCTGAGCGATCGGCGGCAGCCATCTTTTATTCCTTTCGGAACGGGGCAGCGTGCGGCTATTCAGAGAAAAAGTCAGCTTTGTTCGGCATAATAATGCTTCTTTAACGCGTACACGTCAGTTTGGTGCGGTGAGTTTTCGCGTTTTTGTGACGTCGCGTGACAGGCAGGTGAAGTGGGTGCAGCCCGAAAAATTTCGACCAATAGCAGAATGTTAATGGTGAAAAGGCGTCGAATCTGAAATAACTATTTTTTTTTCAGTCCCATCATGCATAATAATAGTGTACACGTCTTATCAGATAGGGAGCTATCGCGGTTTCCGTGACGTCGTGTGAGTGACAAGCGAAGTGGCAGTGGCCCAAAAAAGTTTTTGACCAATCGCGGACGGCTGACTGCAGAATTGGAATAGAAAAGTTTGGAATAGCTTTACGTTATAGCGCCCTATGTCTTAAAATTCACTCTCACACTATAAAACGAAGCATGACTTTGTGGCTTTTATGAACTGATGCTAACTTTTAAAGTGGCAGCTTTGGTGATTAAGACTAAGTTTCTCTTTTTCAAAGTTTAACAGGTATTTCCACTTGGTTATATAATATGTAGCTTAAGCGATTGGAACACTCTGCTTGCAAGTATGATAGTCTATGTTACATAGCAAGGAGTACAAGACTATGATGAAGGAAAGACAGCAACACGTATCCGCATCATGCAGTTAATTTGTACGTTGAAACAATGATCAATACGTTTACGGAGTTACGTGCTTTCTGTTCCGTTAAATCTAAATCAATCCATTTTGCTAAGCCCTGAAATTTTTACACGTGCTGCATCAGGACAGCTTTCCCATTACAGTGACATATTTTAATGCTACCCATTAAACTCGCTGTGTTTTTTTTTCTCATCCCAGGTGAAAGCATGTATCCCCATTTTAATTAAGTATATGACCAAGAGGATTAACAGAGACGTGAACTGTCCTCCTATTTGTACACGCACAAATTGGCAGTCTTTGGCATGCGTTCAGGTACACAAACTTAACAGACGTTCAAGACTATAACTATGTTTCTAAGAAATACCATGCATTGATTATGACCCTGAGAATGTGGACTGAAGCCGAACAAGACACGTCTAAAAACACAAAAATAAAATTAAAAAACGATCAAATACGTTTGTCCTACACAAACGCACCTTCCTATAAATTCTGGTCACTCAGGCTGCGTCTGTGATGCCGCAAGCATTATATTCAAGTAGCCACACTGAATTTGCTGTACACAATATACACAATAAGGGAGCACAGTGTTCACTTTGAACATGCAAACAAGCTTTCATCCATGAGCTGAACTAGGTATATTGGTATCTATCATGTGAGCAGTGCATTAGCTCCATCAAAGCCTAAAATATGGCGCCAGCTCGCTACTGCAAACCAAGCTAAATTACGAATCCTACTGCACGGGTTGCGCGACAAATATGATTCTGTTACCTACTTTGCGAATACTGCCTGGCAAGAGCCCATGGTACTTGTTATTCATGCTCAATGGGTGTGGCATTGCACATATACATCTTCGCGGCCGTGAGCTCTGGAGTAGTCTCTTTCTTGTTTTTTGAATCCCTTATCTTCTAAACCCCTCTCCTTATTCATGCGGCGCTCCACATATGTATTCCACCCCGCTTAATTTCTTTCTTCAATGCTCACTTTGACATACGTCTAGTCATGCGATTCCCGCAGCTTCATAGCTTCTGACACAGCCCGGAGCTCCGCAATGGCCGATCTTCGGCTGAACTCCGTTCAGTAAAGCAATAAAACTGGCCAATATAGAGCACTGGGCAATATGGCATCGTGCCTTAATGTCTACCGATGAGACAAGACCATGCAAAAACAAGCATTGAAATTGCTAACAGCCGCGCTTCCATGAAACACACTGGGCCACCGCGGGCGCCCGATCTCACTTCCATGACAAAAACGTCTGCGTGATATTGCCAACGGGAACCGGGCGCGTCGTCATCACGACGCCCATGGTTCCGATACCCGCCAGCTTCCCTGACGTCACCGGCCTCCATGCGGCCCGCGACAGTTGCCGCGCGCGGCTGTGCCGTTCCGGTGACGTCACTGGTGGAAGCAGTGGAACGAGGAAGCGAGCTGGTGGTAGTTGTGTTAGTGGAAGGAGAGGAGGTTCCGTTGCCCGGAGCAGGCGTTACCGTAGGCTGCGGCACTGCACTCTGTGCAGAGTCCGGTTCGGGCTGCAGCTGTTCGGGCTCATCGGTCTCCTCGTGTAAAGACTTGAGCGTCACGTTCAGAATGGAGATCTGCTGCTCGAGCACGATGAAATCCTGCTTGGCCGTGTGGAATCCCGGCGCGGAGACCTGCACAGAGAACACAAAACAATTTCAAGGTTTAGCGCTTTCCGCCGTACGTTTTCCGTTGCGCTAATCGCAGACTAACAAACAGACAAAAGAAAAGTCGGAGATGTCGACGAGGCGCCTGCCTAGCTGTAGAACAAGGGAATAGGAAGATGGGGGGAAATGGTGCTGTTTACACAAGCCAACGTTAGTTTGAAAGCTCACTGTCGCCTGTTGACTTTTACTTCCTGCAAAAAGGACATATTTGGCTACAATCCAAACAGAATGCCTGCGTTGAGGAATATTAAATGCCTCACCATAGCTTTAGATGATGTTGCCGGCCTTCACTGGTGCGAGAAATCGCGCTTTCTTGTTCTTACAAATAGTGTCATTGATTCTTAAAAACGACAACTGCTGTTCCGAAAGGAAAGATACCGCGAGGTATGATACTGTAGTTTCGCGTGTATAAGCCGCACAAAGATTTTAATAATTTTGGCAGTAATAGGGGGGAGCGAATGATATGCAACTTTCGCCTTGAAAGATGGCTTCACGGCATTACATTGCGCGCTGCCGTGAAGCCACTTTTCAGGGCAAGGTTCTCCGCTGTTTAAACTTTCCTTATCTCCAAGGGAACCCCACCTCTTCCCCACCTCTGCGTGTTCAAGCTCCCCTCTTCCCTCTTTCATTCTCCTCCGCTTAACGAGTCGCTCCTTTACGTTCCGTAGTTAGTGAATAGCGCACGCGGCAAGCTCGTCGGTCTCCCGTTCCCCCGGCGCGGCCCGAGTCTGCGCGAAGTGCCAGCGGTGAGCCAAATCACCGTTGGGATTTGCGGCGCGGTCGCGTTTCCTCTGTCGCCGTTGCGATGCGAGGGCTTCTCCGTTCGCGCTGTCATCCGCTGTCGTGCGAGTGCTAGCTGCGAAGTGATCAGATTGACCTCAGATATATCACTGATTCGTCAGCGATAACATCCGGCGTGTGAATCTAGTTTTGTCAGTATCGCCGAAGAAGGGGGAAACAAGGTCGCTGGCTGAAGATACGACGTAAACGTGCATCCGCGAATAGACTGTTTTTGCAAAGATTTGAGCATTGTTGTATGCAGCTACTTCCGCGGATTATACGCGGGGGCGTAGGCGCCGACTGCGGGGGGGGGGGGGGGGGGGCTCCGGGGCCCGAGCCTTCTCCGGAGTTTTCCGGGGGGGGGGGGGGCTGCGCCCCTCCGCCCAGGGCGATTCCGAAGCGTCCCCCCCGCCCCTTCACTACACACACACACCTAAAGTGCCATTACCAGAGCATTGTCACCCACGTCATTTGAAGTTCCTTCTAGCTTGCCTCGACCTTTGCACTTGATACTTTACTGCGGCTAATTAATAGCTTACTGCATCATTGATGGCGCGGGCGTGCACGGCTTTTAATTCATACTTTCGCTTTATTTCTGCAAATCCTGGCAGTAGGAGGACACGCGCATTAGAGGCACTAGCGGCGGCTGCCTCATCCGTATTTCCTCACTTCAACATTGTTTTAAATTTCCATTGTAAACACCATGCACAAATGCAATATATCCAAAAATACACGCAGGACAATGTTTATTATATTTTTGAAAGAGATGTAGGTACCCAATTAAAAATTACTTCTAAAGGTATGGATAGCCTATGTCTGGAGAATGGATATGTTGTTGCATATTTACCACGCTTCAAATTGATTTGCGTGCTTTTTTTTTTTTTAGTATGAAGAAAAGAAATACCTATACACTTCAGTGACCCCTTCGGCAGAGTCTTTTATCAATGGCGTGTGAAATGCACGTGAATGTTGCGTGTCTCAGTATTGGTTTTCTTTCCAGTAAGAAATGCTAACCACTCAAGAAAAAAAGCATTCCTAAAACTTAGAACATTTACTAGGGATGGAAACATCTTCAGTTGCATGTAAACGTCATAAATATATATATATATATATATATATATATATATATATATATATATATATATATATATATATATATATATATATATATATATACAGGGTGTCCTAATTAACTACCATGCACCAAGGTTTAAAAAAGAAGAGCAATGCGTTACTCGAAGAAAACCTAATGCATATTGTTTACAGTACAGTAGAGTAGCTGCCAGTGATTATTGTTACTGAGATTTATTTAGGCAATTGTAATTAATTATCTAACTCGAGACGTATTATCCTAATTACCTAAGTGTCAATGAGGCATTGGAAGGTAAAGTCAAGGGACATCTAACTGCGGTACTTTCAGCGACGTACTAATTGCTTGTTATTTTTTTTTTCGGCTGATAAATAAACCCCGCGAAATGTGGATAACACCACGTGACTGCGCTCCTACACGGATCATAAAGGAGCGCCCTCGAACAGGCTCCATCTGAGTTAGGCTGAACGAAATAACGGAATTAAAGAAAAACATCGTGATCGGGCTGGTGCCTTTTCTGCCGCTGCCCGGCTGGGGAAAGAAGCTGTCCTCTCTGTTGCCTTGGGGGAGATAAAATGCACGGATTTGTTTTTTTTTTTTTTAGGGAGACCTCACAGGCCTACGAAGAGGAATAGGCTGAGGGGGGGGGGGGGGGGGGGATATGGCAGAGTTTATCACAAGATACAATCGGTAAAATGATGTCGATCCATAAAGGGATTCTAATATGGACACGAAACGATAAAATTTGCATACTTACAGAAAGATGTCAGAAAGAAAGAAAAAGAAGAATAAGGAATGAACAGATAAGAATTGCATAAAAACAGCAAGAACAGCAAGAAGTATTACAGAAAAGCAGCAAGATACTTTGCGTTTACACGTTGTACACTGCGTAATGTTAAAAAATAAACAGAAAACAAACCCATGGCATAACGCTTGACAATGCATTGAAAACGTAAACGTAGTGGGATTGATAAATACGCGTGTATTAACTCAACCCTACGCACAGTGTGGAGAAAAATGTTTGACCAAATTACTGCAAAAGGCATCATGATTTCTGAGCGAAGCAATGCTATCCGGAAAGCTGTTCCGGAGAGGATATCGCGAGGCAGTGGTGAAAAGTTAAATGCTCGTGTCCCTCCATATACACGGACATAGCTGAAGTTATTGTGTAATCTGCGCGATGTGAAGACGTGGCGTTTCAAGAATGGTAGGGAAAATCCTCCAGAGTGAATTAAAGCTATCACCACAAAAGCGAATTTACAAGTTACAACGTCAGTGCGAAGGTTTAAAGATGAGTTTCGTTTCGTCCCAGCCGCCATGTCTTTCTCTAATAAACAGAATGTAAACGTGATCCTTGCCGCGGGATCTGCAAATGGCCACAAGAAGAAGGACGCAAATATATATATCAGTCATGGAAGTGTAGCGGTAGACCCAACGCATCGACTATCATCGGACACTATGAAAACCTGAGACGAACCGGCAGCTTCAAGAAACAGCGGCAGAGGACTCCATCTTTGAGTCCTAGACTACGCGCTGATGTTCTAGAATATACGGGCTCAAACCCTATTGCTAGCGTGCGGGACGTGGCCGCTCAGGTACCAATTTCCGAGTCATCAGTTTGGAGGATTCTAAATGACAGCCTTTCACCCGTACCACCTTAACCTGCACCAATGCTTGGAAGATAGGGACCTGCAGGATCGTCTATATTTCTCAAACTTGGTCCTCACAAAAGACTTTCAAGCAACATCATGTGCACAGATGAAGCCAATTTTCGCAGAAGCGCCTAGGCAAATTTGCATAATGCACAGCATTGGAGGGACTCCAATCTACACTGGGTAAAACGGAATCGGCACTAGCACCAGTGGTCGCTCAATGTGTAGTTCGGAATTCACGCCGGTGCTATAATCGGCCCCATCTTCTTCGCTATAGCACACTGAGCTGGAAGCGTTACATGAACTAAATCCTTGAACAATTGGTGGATGAGTTTCTCAGCGAAGTCCCGCTGTCACGTCTTCCACTCCTATGGTATCAGCAAGATGGGGCACCAGCCCAAAGCAGCATCCGAGCACGAACCTGGCAGGATGCGACTTTACATGCGCAATAGATTGGAAGGCACGGGCCTGTAAATTGGTCGGCTAGGTCACCTGTCCGGTTTCCACTCGATTTCTTTCTATTGAATTGTGTGAAAGATCGTGTTCACTCGATGGGAGCGCACTCACGTAGTACTTCTCGTACTTCGTAAGGTTTCTTTCCCAGTCGGGAAAAAATGTACACATTTGCCCCGGAAAGGCGGTGGTCCCGGGTTCGAGTCCCGGACCAGGACGAATTTTTTTTCAACTGTGAGGCTTTTCTTTCGAGGAACCCGTATGGGTTTCCTTTGTAGCAATTGATACGAACGAGTGGATGTCTGATTTTCCCTTTATTAATTATTTCTCTCCTTCTTGCGGGTTTCCGCAGAACTATTACGTCAAACTCTTGCCTTTGCTTCGAGTTGTTGACAAATTCCACTTCGCTCTGCCACCTGCTAGCCGCCTGGTTAGCTCAGATGGTAGAGCGGCTGCCCTGGAAATGCGGGTGGTCCCGGGTTCGAGTCCCGGACCAGGACGAATTTTTCTTCAACGGTGAGGCTTTTCTTTCGAGAAACCCGTATGGGTTTTCTTTGTAGCAATTCCTACGAACGAGTGGATGTCTGATTTTCCCTTTATTATTTAGTACGTCGCTGAAGAAACCGCAGTTAGATAACATTTGAGGGTGCCTACAAATGCCTCATTGATATCTTGAAAATTAGGGGAGTTAGATAATTAATTGCAATTACGGAATTAAATCTGAATAACGAAAGGCTTACTGGCGGCTACTCCACTGTGCTGGAAACAATATGCAATAGGTTTTCTTCGAGTAACGCAACTGCCCTTTTTTTTTAAGTCTTGGTGCATGATAGTTGGGGAACACTCTATAATCCACTGAGTAACCGGAATGACACTAAGCCGGATTAACTCGAAATAAGAATCAACGGCAGTCACGAGCAGCAGCGCTTATACTCGGACTCACAGAAAAAGAAAGAAAGAGAGAGAAAGAGACAGGCTGCAGTTTAGAAAGGCGAAGCAGTATTAGTTATAGCTAAGTATGCGATAATTACACGAAGATTACACCACGGAGGGGACTCATGAAGTCAAATTGAATTGTCTCCTACTATGAGGTCTTGTATATAGTCATATAACGCCATCACTTCAGCGCTGAATTCTTCCAAGTTACACCACGAAATTCGAAGTGCAAGAAATTATATAACGAGAAGAAAGGGGGTTAACCGAGGGGCCCGATTTCTACCAGTCATATCATAAGCTGGTCGGGCCCGAGCGCCACCTTTCTTTTTCCGGGCTGTTACAATTGGGGGTTCGAATTATACGCGCTGGCTGGTTATACGCGCAAAAATACGGTGTGTCACGCAGTAAGATCATTGATGCTA